>NW_028181625.1:0-198482 GCF_963514085.1 Chelon labrosus | reverse complement strand
TATCCTCCACGAGAGGGGCCCTGACAGCGCCCCATTCATCCGGCTGAACGCGCACCCTCGCCGGCTTCCACTGCTCGGGCGAGCCGCTAGGATTGCTCTGCCCCACCGGTCCCGTTCCAAGCCAGCTACCTGCTTGAAACTGCACAATATGCTCACAAGCACCCTGTTCTTCACATGTAGAGGCAAGAAAGAGGCAGAATCGGTCTAATTCGGCCAGTCTGACAGTAAATGTGGTGGAGAGCAAAACAGCCGTTTCAGAGCGATAGGATGCTTTTTTGCACATTTCGACTTAAAAAGGCCCTGTCCTCACTGAATATTGAGCTGCAATGTGTGATTTGGATGAGGTTTTATCATTACAAGCTCGCATGGGATGTGTAATGAGGGAAAAAGCATGATTTTTATCCTCCACGAGAGGGGCCCTGACAGCGCCCCATTCATCCGGCTGAACGCGCACCCTCGCCGGCTTCCACTGCTCGGGCGAGCCGCTAGGATTGCTCTGCCCCACCGGTCCCGTTCCAAGGCAGCTACCTGCGTGAAACTGCACAATATGCTCACAAGCACCCTGTTCTTCACATGTAGAGGCAAGAAAGAGGCAGAATCGGTCTAATTCGGCCAGTCTGACAGTAAATGTGGTGGAGAGCAAAACAGCCGTTTCAGAGCGATAGGATGCTTTTTTGCACATTTCGACTTAAAAAGGCCCTGTCCTCACTGAATATTGAGCTGCAATGTGTGATTTGGATGAGGTTTTATCATTACAAGCTCGCATGGGATGTGTAATGAGGGAAAAAGCATGATTTTTATCCTCCACGAGAGGGGCCCTGACAGCGCCCCATTCATCCGGCTGAACGCGCACCCTCGCCGGCTTCCACTGCTCGGGCGAGCCGCTAGGATTGCTCTGCCCCACCGGTCCCGTTCCAAGCCAGCTACCTGCTTGAAACTGCACAATATGCTCACAAGCACCCTGTTCTTCACATGTAGAGGCAAGAAAGAGGCAGAATCGGTCTAATTCGGCCAGTCTGACAGTAAATGTGGTGGAGAGCAAAACAGCCGTTTCAGAGCGATAGGATGCTTTTTTGCACATTTCGACTTAAAAAGGCCCTGTCCTCACTGAATATTGAGCTGCAATGTGTGATTTGGATGAGGTTTTATCATTACAAGCTCGCATGGGATGTGTAATGAGGGAAAAAGCATGATTTTTATCCTCCACGAGAGGGGCCCTGACAGCGCCCCATTCATCCGGCTGAACGCGCACCCTCGCCGGCTTCCACTGCTCGGGCGAGCCGCTAGGATTGCTCTGCCCCACCGGTCCCGTTCCAAGGCAGCTACCTGCGTGAAACTGCACAATATGCTCACAAGCACCCTGTTCTTCACATGTAGAGGCAAGAAAGAGGCAGAATCGGTCTAATTCGGCCAGTCTGACAGTAAATGTGGTGGAGAGCAAAACAGCCGTTTCAGAGCGATAGGATGCTTTTTTGCACATTTCGACTTAAAAAGGCCCTGTCCTCACTGAATATTGAGCTGCAATGTGTGATTTGGATGAGGTTTTATCATTACAAGCTCGCATGGGATGTGTAATGAGGGAAAAAGCATGATTTTTATCCTCCACGAGAGGGGCCCTGACAGCGCCCCATTCATCCGGCTGAACGCGCACCCTCGCCGGCTTCCACTGCTCGGGCGAGCCGCTAGGATTGCTCTGCCCCACCGGTCCCGTTCCAAGGCAGCTACCTGCGTGAAACTGCACAATATGCTCACAAGCACCCTGTTCTTCACATGTAGAGGCAAGAAAGAGGCAGAATCGGTCTAATTCGGCCAGTCTGACAGTAAATGTGGTGGAGAGCAAAACAGCCGTTTCAGAGCGATAGGATGCTTTTTTGCACATTTCGACTTAAAAAGGCCCTGTCCTCACTGAATATTGAGCTGCAATGTGTGATTTGGATGAGGTTTTATCATTACAAGCTCGCATGGGATGTGTAATGAGGGAAAAAGCATGATTTTTATCCTCCACGAGAGGGGCCCTGACAGCGCCCCATTCATCCGGCTGAACGCGCACCCTCGCCGGCTTCCACTGCTCGGGCGAGCCGCTAGGATTGCTCTGCCCCACCGGTCCCGTTCCAAGCCAGCTACCTGCTTGAAACTGCACAATATGCTCACAAGCACCCTGTTCTTCACATGTAGAGGCAAGAAAGAGGCAGAATCGGTCTAATTCGGCCAGTCTGACAGTAAATGTGGTGGAGAGCAAAACAGCCGTTTCAGAGCGATAGGATGCATTTTTGCACATTTCGACTTAAAAAGGCCCTGTCCTCACTGAATATTGAGCTGCAATGTGTGATTTGGATGAGGTTTTATCATTACAAGCTCGCATGGGATGTGTAATGAGGGAAAAAGCATGATTTTTATCCTCCACGAGAGGGGCCCTGACAGCGCCCCATTCATCCGGCTGAACGCGCACCCTCGCCGGCTTCCACTGCTCGGGCGAGCCGCTAGGATTGCTCTGCCCCACCGGTCCCGTTCCAAGCCAGCTACCTGCTTGAAACTGCACAATATGCTCACAAGCACCCTGTTCTTCACATGTAGAGGCAAGAAAGAGGCAGAATCGGTCTAATTCGGCCAGTCTGACAGTAAATGTGGTGGAGAGCAAAACAGCCGTTTCAGAGCGATAGGATGCTTTTTTGCACATTTCGACTTAAAAAGGCCCTGTCCTCACTGAATATTGAGCTGCAATGTGTGATTTGGATGAGGTTTTATCATTACAAGCTCGCATGGGATGTGTAATGAGGGAAAAAGCATGATTTTTATCCTCCACGAGAGGGGCCCTGACAGCGCCCCATTCATCCGGCTGAACGCGCACCCTCGCCGGCTTCCACTGCTCGGGCGAGCCGCTAGGATTGCTCTGCCCCACCGGTCCCGTTCCAAGCCAGCTACCTGCTTGAAACTGCACAATATGCTCACAAGCACCCTGTTCTTCACATGTAGAGGCAAGAAAGAGGCAGAATCGGTCTAATTCGGCCAGTCTGACAGTAAATGTGGTGGAGAGCAAAACAGCCGTTTCAGAGCGATAGGATGCATTTTTGCACATTTCGACTTAAAAAGGCCCTGTCCTCACTGAATATTGAGCTGCAATGTGTGATTTGGATGAGGTTTTATCATTACAAGCTCGCATGGGATGTGTAATGAGGGAAAAAGCATGATTTTTATCCTCCACGAGAGGGGCCCTGACAGCGCCCCATTCATCCGGCTGAACGCGCACCCTCGCCGGCTTCCACTGCTCGGGCGAGCCGCTAGGATTGCTCTGCCCCACCGGTCCCGTTCCAAGCCAGCTACCTGCTTGAAACTGCACAATATGCTCACAAGCACCCTGTTCTTCACATGTAGAGGCAAGAAAGAGGCAGAATCGGTCTAATTCGGCCAGTCTGACAGTAAATGTGGTGGAGAGCAAAACAGCCGTTTCAGAGCGATAGGATGCTTTTTTGCACATTTCGACTTAAAAAGGCCCTGTCCTCACTGAATATTGAGCTGCAATGTGTGATTTGGATGAGGTTTTATCATTACAAGCTCGCATGGGATGTGTAATGAGGGAAAAAGCATGATTTTTATCCTCCACGAGAGGGGCCCTGACAGCGCCCCATTCATCCGGCTGAACGCGCACCCTCGCCGGCTTCCACTGCTCGGGCGAGCCGCTAGGATTGCTCTGCCCCACCGGTCCCGTTCCAAGCCAGCTACCTGCTTGAAACTGCACAATATGCTCACAAGCACCCTGTTCTTCACATGTAGAGGCAAGAAAGAGGCAGAATCGGTCTAATTCGGCCAGTCTGACAGTAAATGTGGTGGAGAGCAAAACAGCCGTTTCAGAGCGATAGGATGCTTTTTTGCACATTTCGACTTAAAAAGGCCCTGTCCTCACTGAATATTGAGCTGCAATGTGTGATTTGGATGAGGTTTTATCATTACAAGCTCGCATGGGATGTGTAATGAGGGAAAAAGCATGATTTTTATCCTCCACGAGAGGGGCCCTGACAGCGCCCCATTCATCCGGCTGAACGCGCACCCTCGCCGGCTTCCACTGCTCGGGCGAGCCGCTAGGATTGCTCTGCCCCACCGGTCCCGTTCCAAGCCAGCTACCTGCTTGAAACTGCACAATATGCTCACAAGCACCCTGTTCTTCACATGTAGAGGCAAGAAAGAGGCAGAATCGGTCTAATTCGGCCAGTCTGACAGTAAATGTGGTGGAGAGCAAAACAGCCGTTTCAGAGCGATAGGATGCTTTTTTGCACATTTCGACTTAAAAAGGCCCTGTCCTCACTGAATATTGAGCTGCAATGTGTGATTTGGATGAGGTTTTATCATTACAAGCTCGCATGGGATGTGTAATGAGGGAAAAAGCATGATTTTTATCCTCCACGAGAGGGGCCCTGACAGCGCCCCATTCATCCGGCTGAACGCGCACCCTCGCCGGCTTCCACTGCTCGGGCGAGCCGCTAGGATTGCTCTGCCCCACCGGTCCCGTTCCAAGCCAGCTACCTGCTTGAAACTGCACAATATGCTCACAAGCACCCTGTTCTTCACATGTAGAGGCAAGAAAGAGGCAGAATCGGTCTAATTCGGCCAGTCTGACAGTAAATGTGGTGGAGAGCAAAACAGCCGTTTCAGAGCGATAGGATGCATTTTTGCACATTTCGACTTAAAAAGGCCCTGTCCTCACTGAATATTGAGCTGCAATGTGTGATTTGGATGAGGTTTTATCATTACAAGCTCGCATGGGATGTGTAATGAGGGAAAAAGCATGATTTTTATCCTCCACGAGAGGGGCCCTGACAGCGCCCCATTCATCCGGCTGAACGCGCACCCTCGCCGGCTTCCACTGCTCGGGCGAGCCGCTAGGATTGCTCTGCCCCACCGGTCCCGTTCCAAGCCAGCTACCTGCTTGAAACTGCACAATATGCTCACAAGCACCCTGTTCTTCACATGTAGAGGCAAGAAAGAGGCAGAATCGGTCTAATTCGGCCAGTCTGACAGTAAATGTGGTGGAGAGCAAAACAGCCGTTTCAGAGCGATAGGATGCATTTTTGCACATTTCGACTTAAAAAGGCCCTGTCCTCACTGAATATTGAGCTGCAATGTGTGATTTGGATGAGGTTTTATCATTACAAGCTCGCATGGGATGTGTAATGAGGGAAAAAGCATGATTTTTATCCTCCACGAGAGGGGCCCTGACAGCGCCCCATTCATCCGGCTGAACGCGCACCCTCGCCGGCTTCCACTGCTCGGGCGAGCCGCTAGGATTGCTCTGCCCCACCGGTCCCGTTCCAAGCCAGCTACCTGCTTGAAACTGCACAATATGCTCACAAGCACCCTGTTCTTCACATGTAGAGGCAAGAAAGAGGCAGAATCGGTCTAATTCGGCCAGTCTGACAGTAAATGTGGTGGAGAGCAAAACAGCCGTTTCAGAGCGATAGGATGCATTTTTGCACATTTCGACTTAAAAAGGCCCTGTCCTCACTGAATATTGAGCTGCAATGTGTGATTTGGATGAGGTTTTATCATTACAAGCTCGCATGGGATGTGTAATGAGGGAAAAAGCATGATTTTTATCCTCCACGAGAGGGGCCCTGACAGCGCCCCATTCATCCGGCTGAACGCGCACCCTCGCCGGCTTCCACTGCTCGGGCGAGCCGCTAGGATTGCTCTGCCCCACCGGTCCCGTTCCAAGCCAGCTACCTGCTTGAAACTGCACAATATGCTCACAAGCACCCTGTTCTTCACATGTAGAGGCAAGAAAGAGGCAGAATCGGTCTAATTCGGCCAGTCTGACAGTAAATGTGGTGGAGAGCAAAACAGCCGTTTCAGAGCGATAGGATGCATTTTTGCACATTTCGACTTAAAAAGGCCCTGTCCTCACTGAATATTGAGCTGCAATGTGTGATTTGGATGAGGTTTTATCATTACAAGCTCGCATGGGATGTGTAATGAGGGAAAAAGCATGATTTTTATCCTCCACGAGAGGGGCCCTGACAGCGCCCCATTCATCCGGCTGAACGCGCACCCTCGCCGGCTTCCACTGCTCGGGCGAGCCGCTAGGATTGCTCTGCCCCACCGGTCCCGTTCCAAGCCAGCTACCTGCTTGAAACTGCACAATATGCTCACAAGCACCCTGTTCTTCACATGTAGAGGCAAGAAAGAGGCAGAATCGGTCTAATTCGGCCAGTCTGACAGTAAATGTGGTGGAGAGCAAAACAGCCGTTTCAGAGCGATAGGATGCATTTTTGCACATTTCGACTTAAAAAGGCCCTGTCCTCACTGAATATTGAGCTGCAATGTGTGATTTGGATGAGGTTTTATCATTACAAGCTCGCATGGGATGTGTAATGAGGGAAAAAGCATGATTTTTATCCTCCACGAGAGGGGCCCTGACAGCGCCCCATTCATCCGGCTGAACGCGCACCCTCGCCGGCTTCCACTGCTCGGGCGAGCCGCTAGGATTGCTCTGCCCCACCGGTCCCGTTCCAAGCCAGCTACCTGCTTGAAACTGCACAATATGCTCACAAGCACCCTGTTCTTCACATGTAGAGGCAAGAAAGAGGCAGAATCGGTCTAATTCGGCCAGTCTGACAGTAAATGTGGTGGAGAGCAAAACAGCCGTTTCAGAGCGATAGGATGCATTTTTGCACATTTCGACTTAAAAAGGCCCTGTCCTCACTGAATATTGAGCTGCAATGTGTGATTTGGATGAGGTTTTATCATTACAAGCTCGCATGGGATGTGTAATGAGGGAAAAAGCATGATTTTTATCCTCCACGAGAGGGGCCCTGACAGCGCCCCATTCATCCGGCTGAACGCGCACCCTCGCCGGCTTCCACTGCTCGGGCGAGCCGCTAGGATTGCTCTGCCCCACCGGTCCCGTTCCAAGCCAGCTACCTGCTTGAAACTGCACAATATGCTCACAAGCACCCTGTTCTTCACATGTAGAGGCAAGAAAGAGGCAGAATCGGTCTAATTCGGCCAGTCTGACAGTAAATGTGGTGGAGAGCAAAACAGCCGTTTCAGAGCGATAGGATGCATTTTTGCACATTTCGACTTAAAAAGGCCCTGTCCTCACTGAATATTGAGCTGCAATGTGTGATTTGGATGAGGTTTTATCATTACAAGCTCGCATGGGATGTGTAATGAGGGAAAAAGCATGATTTTTATCCTCCACGAGAGGGGCCCTGACAGCGCCCCATTCATCCGGCTGAACGCGCACCCTCGCCGGCTTCCACTGCTCGGGCGAGCCGCTAGGATTGCTCTGCCCCACCGGTCCCGTTCCAAGCCAGCTACCTGCTTGAAACTGCACAATATGCTCACAAGCACCCTGTTCTTCACATGTAGAGGCAAGAAAGAGGCAGAATCGGTCTAATTCGGCCAGTCTGACAGTAAATGTGGTGGAGAGCAAAACAGCCGTTTCAGAGCGATAGGATGCTTTTTTGCACATTTCGACTTAAAAAGGCCCTGTCCTCACTGAATATTGAGCTGCAATGTGTGATTTGGATGAGGTTTTATCATTACAAGCTCGCATGGGATGTGTAATGAGGGAAAAAGCATGATTTTTATCCTCCACGAGAGGGGCCCTGACAGCGCCCCATTCATCCGGCTGAACGCGCACCCTCGCCGGCTTCCACTGCTCGGGCGAGCCGCTAGGATTGCTCTGCCCCACCGGTCCCGTTCCAAGCCAGCTACCTGCTTGAAACTGCACAATATGCTCACAAGCACCCTGTTCTTCACATGTAGAGGCAAGAAAGAGGCAGAATCGGTCTAATTCGGCCAGTCTGACAGTAAATGTGGTGGAGAGCAAAACAGCCGTTTCAGAGCGATAGGACGCATTTTTGCACATTTCGACTTAAAAAGGCCCTGTCCTCACTGAATATTGAGCTGCAATGTGTGATTTGGATGAGGTTTTATCATTACAAGCTCGCATGGGATGTGTAATGAGGGAAAAAGCATGATTTTTATCCTCCACGAGAGGGGCCCTGACAGCGCCCCATTCATCCGGCTGAACGCGCACCCTCGCCGGCTTCCACTGCTCGGGCGAGCCGCTAGGATTGCTCTGCCCCACCGGTCCCGTTCCAAGCCAGCTACCTGCTTGAAACTGCACAATATGCTCACAAGCACCCTGTTCTTCACATGTAGAGGCAAGAAAGAGGCAGAATCGGTCTAATTCGGCCAGTCTGACAGTAAATGTGGTGGAGAGCAAAACAGCCGTTTCAGAGCGATAGGACGCATTTTTGCACATTTCGACTTAAAAAGGCCCTGTCCTCACTGAATATTGAGCTGCAATGTGTGATTTGGATGAGGTTTTATCATTACAAGCTCGCATGGGATGTGTAATGAGGGAAAAAGCATGATTTTTATCCTCCACGAGAGGGGCCCTGACAGCGCCCCATTCATCCGGCTGAACGCGCACCCTCGCCGGCTTCCACTGCTCGGGCGAGCCGCTAGGATTGCTCTGCCCCACCGGTCCCGTTCCAAGGCAGCTACCTGCTTGAAACTGCACAATATGCTCACAAGCACCCTGTTCTTCACATGTAGAGGCAAGAAAGAGGCAGAATCGGTCTAATTCGGCCAGTCTGACAGTAAATGTGGTGGAGAGCAAAACAGCCGTTTCAGAGCGATAGGACGCTTTTTTGCACATTTCGACTTAAAAAGGCCCTGTCCTCACTGAATATTGAGCTGCAATGTGTGATTTGGATGAGGTTTTATCATTACAAGCTCGCATGGGATGTGTAATGAGGGAAAAAGCATGATTTTTATCCTCCACGAGAGGGGCCCTGACAGCGCCCCATTCATCCGGCTGAACGCGCACCCTCGCCGGCTTCCACTGCTCGGGCGAGCCGCTAGGATTGCTCTGCCCCACCGGTCCCGTTCCAAGGCAGCTACCTGCTTGAAACTGCACAATATGCTCACAAGCACCCTGTTCTTCACATGTAGAGGCAAGAAAGAGGCAGAATCGGTCTAATTCGGCCAGTCTGACAGTAAATGTGGTGGAGAGCAAAACAGCCGTTTCAGAGCGATAGGACGCTTTTTTGCACATTTCGACTTAAAAAGGCCCTGTCCTCACTGAATATTGAGCTGCAATGTGTGATTTGGATGAGGTTTTATCATTACAAGCTCGCATGGGATGTGTAATGAGGGAAAAAGCATGATTTTTATCCTCCACGAGAGGGGCCCTGACAGCGCCCCATTCATCCGGCTGAACGCGCACCCTCGCCGGCTTCCACTGCTCGGGCGAGCCGCTAGGATTGCTCTGCCCCACCGGTCCCGTTCCAAGCCAGCTACCTGCTTGAAACTGCACAATATGCTCACAAGCACCCTGTTCTTCACATGTAGAGGCAAGAAAGAGGCAGAATCGGTCTAATTCGGCCAGTCTGACAGTAAATGTGGTGGAGAGCAAAACAGCCGTTTCAGAGCGATAGGACGCATTTTTGCACATTTCGACTTAAAAAGGCCCTGTCCTCACTGAATATTGAGCTGCAATGTGTGATTTGGATGAGGTTTTATCATTACAAGCTCGCATGGGATGTGTAATGAGGGAAAAAGCATGATTTTTATCCTCCACGAGAGGGGCCCTGACAGCGCCCCATTCATCCGGCTGAACGCGCACCCTCGCCGGCTTCCACTGCTCGGGCGAGCCGCTAGGATTGCTCTGCCCCACCGGTCCCGTTCCAAGCCAGCTACCTGCTTGAAACTGCACAATATGCTCACAAGCACCCTGTTCTTCACATGTAGAGGCAAGAAAGAGGCAGAATCGGTCTAATTCGGCCAGTCTGACAGTAAATGTGGTGGAGAGCAAAACAGCCGTTTCAGAGCGATAGGACGCATTTTTGCACATTTCGACTTAAAAAGGCCCTGTCCTCACTGAATATTGAGCTGCAATGTGTGATTTGGATGAGGTTTTATCATTACAAGCTCGCATGGGATGTGTAATGAGGGAAAAAGCATGATTTTTATCCTCCACGAGAGGGGCCCTGACAGCGCCCCATTCATCCGGCTGAACGCGCACCCTCGCCGGCTTCCACTGCTCGGGCGAGCCGCTAGGATTGCTCTGCCCCACCGGTCCCGTTCCAAGCCAGCTACCTGCTTGAAACTGCACAATATGCTCACAAGCACCCTGTTCTTCACATGTAGAGGCAAGAAAGAGGCAGAATCGGTCTAATTCGGCCAGTCTGACAGTAAATGTGGTGGAGAGCAAAACAGCCGTTTCAGAGCGATAGGATGCATTTTTGCACATTTCGACTTAAAAAGGCCCTGTCCTCACTGAATATTGAGCTGCAATGTGTGATTTGGATGAGGTTTTATCATTACAAGCTCGCATGGGATGTGTAATGAGGGAAAAAGCATGATTTTTATCCTCCACGAGAGGGGCCCTGACAGCGCCCCATTCATCCGGCTGAACGCGCACCCTCGCCGGCTTCCACTGCTCGGGCGAGCCGCTAGGATTGCTCTGCCCCACCGGTCCCGTTCCAAGCCAGCTACCTGCGTGAAACTGCACAATATGCTCACAAGCACCCTGTTCTTCACATGTAGAGGCAAGAAAGAGGCAGAATCGGTCTAATTCGGCCAGTCTGACAGTAAATGTGGTGGAGAGCAAAACAGCCGTTTCAGAGCGATAGGATGCTTTTTTGCACATTTCGACTTAAAAAGGCCCTGTCCTCACTGAATATTGAGCTGCAATGTGTGATTTGGATGAGGTTTTATCATTACAAGCTCGCATGGGATGTGTAATGAGGGAAAAAGCATGATTTTTATCCTCCACGAGAGGGGCCCTGACAGCGCCCCATTCATCCGGCTGAACGCGCACCCTCGCCGGCTTCCACTGCTCGGGCGAGCCGCTAGGATTGCTCTGCCCCACCGGTCCCGTTCCAAGCCAGCTACCTGCTTGAAACTGCACAATATGCTCACAAGCACCCTGTTCTTCACATGTAGAGGCAAGAAAGAGGCAGAATCGGTCTAATTCGGCCAGTCTGACAGTAAATGTGGTGGAGAGCTAAACAGCCGTTTCAGAGCGATAGGATGCTTTTTTGCACATTTCGACTTAAAAAGGCCCTGTCCTCACTGAATATTGAGCTGCAATGTGTGATTTGGATGAGGTTTTATCATTACAAGCTCGCATGGGATGTGTAATGAGGGAAAAAGCATGATTTTTATCCTCCACGAGAGGGGCCCTGACAGCGCCCCATTCATCCGGCTGAACGCGCACCCTCGCCGGCTTCCACTGCTCGGGCGAGCCGCTAGGATTGCTCTGCCCCACCGGTCCGTTCCAAGCCAGCTACCTGCGTGAAACTGCACAATATGCTCACAAGCACCCTGTTCTTCACATGTAGAGGCAAGAAAGAGGCAGAATCGGTCTAATTCGGCCAGTCTGACAGTAAATGTGGTGGAGAGCAAAACAGCCGTTTCAGAGCGATAGGATGCTTTTTTGCACATTTCGACTTAAAAAGGCCCTGTCCTCACTGAATATTGAGCTGCAATGTGTGATTTGGATGAGGTTTTATCATTACAAGCTCGCATGGGATGTGTAATGAGGGAAAAAGCATGATTTTTATCCTCCACGAGAGGGGCCCTGACAGCGCCCCATTCATCCGGCTGAACGCGCACCCTCGCCGGCTTCCACTGCTCGGGCGAGCCGCTAGGATTGCTCTGCCCCACCGGTCCCGTTCCAAGCCAGCTACCTGCTTGAAACTGCACAATATGCTCACAAGCACCCTGTTCTTCACATGTAGAGGCAAGAAAGAGGCAGAATCGGTCTAATTCGGCCAGTCTGACAGTAAATGTGGTGGAGAGCAAAACAGCCGTTTCAGAGCGATAGGATGCTTTTTTGCACATTTCGACTTAAAAAGGCCCTGTCCTCACTGAATATTGAGCTGCAATGTGTGATTTGGATGAGGTTTTATCATTACAAGCTCGCATGGGATGTGTAATGAGGGAAAAAGCATGATTTTTATCCTCCACGAGAGGGGCCCTGACAGCGCCCCATTCATCCGGCTGAACGCGCACCCTCGCCGGCTTCCACTGCTCGGGCGAGCCGCTAGGATTGCTCTGCCCCACCGGTCCCGTTCCAAGCCAGCTACCTGCTTGAAACTGCACAATATGCTCACAAGCACCCTGTTCTTCACATGTAGAGGCAAGAAAGAGGCAGAATCGGTCTAATTCGGCCAGTCTGACAGTAAATGTGGTGGAGAGCAAAACAGCCGTTTCAGAGCGATAGGACGCATTTTTGCACATTTCGACTTAAAAAGGCCCTGTCCTCACTGAATATTGAGCTGCAATGTGTGATTTGGATGAGGTTTTATCATTACAAGCTCGCATGGGATGTGTAATGAGGGAAAAAGCATGATTTTTATCCTCCACGAGAGGGGCCCTGACAGCGCCCCATTCATCCGGCTGAACGCGCACCCTCGCCGGCTTCCACTGCTCGGGCGAGCCGCTAGGATTGCTCTGCCCCACCGGTCCCGTTCCAAGCCAGCTACCTGCTTGAAACTGCACAATATGCTCACAAGCACCCTGTTCTTCACATGTAGAGGCAAGAAAGAGGCAGAATCGGTCTAATTCGGCCAGTCTGACAGTAAATGTGGTGGAGAGCAAAACAGCCGTTTCAGAGCGATAGGACGCATTTTTGCACATTTCGACTTAAAAAGGCCCTGTCCTCACTGAATATTGAGCTGCAATGTGTGATTTGGATGAGGTTTTATCATTACAAGCTCGCATGGGATGTGTAATGAGGGAAAAAGCATGATTTTTATCCTCCACGAGAGGGGCCCTGACAGCGCCCCATTCATCCGGCTGAACGCGCACCCTCGCCGGCTTCCACTGCTCGGGCGAGCCGCTAGGATTGCTCTGCCCCACCGGTCCCGTTCCAAGCCAGCTACCTGCTTGAAACTGCACAATATGCTCACAAGCACCCTGTTCTTCACATGTAGAGGCAAGAAAGAGGCAGAATCGGTCTAATTCGGCCAGTCTGACAGTAAATGTGGTGGAGAGCAAAACAGCCGTTTCAGAGCGATAGGACGCATTTTTGCACATTTCGACTTAAAAAGGCCCTGTCCTCACTGAATATTGAGCTGCAATGTGTGATTTGGATGAGGTTTTATCATTACAAGCTCGCATGGGATGTGTAATGAGGGAAAAAGCATGATTTTTATCCTCCACGAGAGGGGCCCTGACAGCGCCCCATTCATCCGGCTGAACGCGCACCCTCGCCGGCTTCCACTGCTCGGGCGAGCCGCTAGGATTGCTCTGCCCCACCGGTCCCGTTCCAAGCCAGCTACCTGCTTGAAACTGCACAATATGCTCACAAGCACCCTGTTCTTCACATGTAGAGGCAAGAAAGAGGCAGAATCGGTCTAATTCGGCCAGTCTGACAGTAAATGTGGTGGAGAGCAAAACAGCCGTTTCAGAGCGATAGGACGCATTTTTGCACATTTCGACTTAAAAAGGCCCTGTCCTCACTGAATATTGAGCTGCAATGTGTGATTTGGATGAGGTTTTATCATTACAAGCTCGCATGGGATGTGTAATGAGGGAAAAAGCATGATTTTTATCCTCCACGAGAGGGGCCCTGACAGCGCCCCATTCATCCGGCTGAACGCGCACCCTCGCCGGCTTCCACTGCTCGGGCGAGCCGCTAGGATTGCTCTGCCCCACCGGTCCCGTTCCAAGGCAGCTACCTGCTTGAAACTGCACAATATGCTCACAAGCACCCTGTTCTTCACATGTAGAGGCAAGAAAGAGGCAGAATCGGTCTAATTCGGCCAGTCTGACAGTAAATGTGGTGGAGAGCAAAACAGCCGTTTCAGAGCGATAGGACGCTTTTTTGCACATTTCGACTTAAAAAGGCCCTGTCCTCACTGAATATTGAGCTGCAATGTGTGATTTGGATGAGGTTTTATCATTACAAGCTCGCATGGGATGTGTAATGAGGGAAAAAGCATGATTTTTATCCTCCACGAGAGGGGCCCTGACAGCGCCCCATTCATCCGGCTGAACGCGCACCCTCGCCGGCTTCCACTGCTCGGGCGAGCCGCTAGGATTGCTCTGCCCCACCGGTCCCGTTCCAAGCCAGCTACCTGCTTGAAACTGCACAATATGCTCACAAGCACCCTGTTCTTCACATGTAGAGGCAAGAAAGAGGCAGAATCGGTCTAATTCGGCCAGTCTGACAGTAAATGTGGTGGAGAGCAAAACAGCCGTTTCAGAGCGATAGGACGCTTTTTTGCACATTTCGACTTAAAAAGGCCCTGTCCTCACTGAATATTGAGCTGCAATGTGTGATTTGGATGAGGTTTTATCATTACAAGCTCGCATGGGATGTGTAATGAGGGAAAAAGCATGATTTTTATCCTCCACGAGAGGGGCCCTGACAGCGCCCCATTCATCCGGCTGAACGCGCACCCTCGCCGGCTTCCACTGCTCGGGCGAGCCGCTAGGATTGCTCTGCCCCACCGGTCCCGTTCCAAGCCAGCTACCTGCTTGAAACTGCACAATATGCTCACAAGCACCCTGTTCTTCACATGTAGAGGCAAGAAAGAGGCAGAATCGGTCTAATTCGGCCAGTCTGACAGTAAATGTGGTGGAGAGCAAAACAGCCGTTTCAGAGCGATAGGATGCATTTTTGCACATTTCGACTTAAAAAGGCCCTGTCCTCACTGAATATTGAGCTGCAATGTGTGATTTGGATGAGGTTTTATCATTACAAGCTCGCATGGGATGTGTAATGAGGGAAAAAGCATGATTTTTATCCTCCACGAGAGGGGCCCTGACAGCGCCCCATTCATCCGGCTGAACGCGCACCCTCGCCGGCTTCCACTGCTCGGGCGAGCCGCTAGGATTGCTCTGCCCCACCGGTCCCGTTCCAAGCCAGCTACCTGCTTGAAACTGCACAATATGCTCACAAGCACCCTGTTCTTCACATGTAGAGGCAAGAAAGAGGCAGAATCGGTCTAATTCGGCCAGTCTGACAGTAAATGTGGTGGAGAGCAAAACAGCCGTTTCAGAGCGATAGGATGCATTTTTGCACATTTCGACTTAAAAAGGCCCTGTCCTCACTGAATATTGAGCTGCAATGTGTGATTTGGATGAGGTTTTATCATTACAAGCTCGCATGGGATGTGTAATGAGGGAAAAAGCATGATTTTTATCCTCCACGAGAGGGGCCCTGACAGCGCCCCATTCATCCGGCTGAACGCGCACCCTCGCCGGCTTCCACTGCTCGGGCGAGCCGCTAGGATTGCTCTGCCCCACCGGTCCCGTTCCAAGCCAGCTACCTGCTTGAAACTGCACAATATGCTCACAAGCACCCTGTTCTTCACATGTAGAGGCAAGAAAGAGGCAGAATCGGTCTAATTCGGCCAGTCTGACAGTAAATGTGGTGGAGAGCAAAACAGCCGTTTCAGAGCGATAGGACGCTTTTTTGCACATTTCGACTTAAAAAGGCCCTGTCCTCACTGAATATTGAGCTGCAATGTGTGATTTGGATGAGGTTTTATCATTACAAGCTCGCATGGGATGTGTAATGAGGGAAAAAGCATGATTTTTATCCTCCACGAGAGGGGCCCTGACAGCGCCCCATTCATCCGGCTGAACGCGCACCCTCGCCGGCTTCCACTGCTCGGGCGAGCCGCTAGGATTGCTCTGCCCCACCGGTCCCGTTCCAAGCCAGCTACCTGCTTGAAACTGCACAATATGCTCACAAGCACCCTGTTCTTCACATGTAGAGGCAAGAAAGAGGCAGAATCGGTCTAATTCGGCCAGTCTGACAGTAAATGTGGTGGAGAGCAAAACAGCCGTTTCAGAGCGATAGGACGCTTTTTTGCACATTTCGACTTAAAAAGGCCCTGTCCTCACTGAATATTGAGCTGCAATGTGTGATTTGGATGAGGTTTTATCATTACAAGCTCGCATGGGATGTGTAATGAGGGAAAAAGCATGATTTTTATCCTCCACGAGAGGGGCCCTGACAGCGCCCCATTCATCCGGCTGAACGCGCACCCTCGCCGGCTTCCACTGCTCGGGCGAGCCGCTAGGATTGCTCTGCCCCACCGGTCCCGTTCCAAGCCAGCTACCTGCTTGAAACTGCACAATATGCTCACAAGCACCCTGTTCTTCACATGTAGAGGCAAGAAAGAGGCAGAATCGGTCTAATTCGGCCAGTCTGACAGTAAATGTGGTGGAGAGCAAAACAGCCGTTTCAGAGCGATAGGATGCTTTTTTGCACATTTCGACTTAAAAAGGCCCTGTCCTCACTGAATATTGAGCCGCAATGTGTGATTTGGATGAGGTTTTATCATTACAAGCTCGCATGGGATGTGTAATGAGGGAAAAAGCATGATTTTTATCCTCCACGAGAGGGGCCCTGACAGCGCCCCATTCATCCGGCTGAACGCGCACCCTCGCCGGCTTCCACTGCTCGGGCGAGCCGCTAGGATTGCTCTGCCCCACCGGTCCCGTTCCAAGCCAGCTACCTGCTTGAAACTGCACAATATGCTCACAAGCACCCTGTTCTTCACATGTAGAGGCAAGAAAGAGGCAGAATCGGTCTAATTCGGCCAGTCTGACAGTAAATGTGGTGGAGAGCAAAACAGCCGTTTCAGAGCGATAGGATGCTTTTTTGCACATTTCGACTTAAAAAGGCCCTGTCCTCACTGAATATTGAGCCGCAATGTGTGATTTGGATGAGGTTTTATCATTACAAGCTCGCATGGGATGTGTAATGAGGGAAAAAGCATGATTTTTATCCTCCACGAGAGGGGCCCTGACAGCGCCCCATTCATCCGGCTGAACGCGCACCCTCGCCGGCTTCCACTGCTCGGGCGAGCCGCTAGGATTGCTCTGCCCCACCGGTCCCGTTCCAAGCCAGCTACCTGCTTGAAACTGCACAATATGCTCACAAGCACCCTGTTCTTCACATGTAGAGGCAAGAAAGAGGCAGAATCGGTCTAATTCGGCCAGTCTGACAGTAAATGTGGTGGAGAGCAAAACAGCCGTTTCAGAGCGATAGGATGCTTTTTTGCACATTTCGACTTAAAAAGGCCCTGTCCTCACTGAATATTGAGCCGCAATGTGTGATTTGGATGAGGTTTTATCATTACAAGCTCGCATGGGATGTGTAATGAGGGAATAAGCATGATTTTTATCCTCCACGAGAGGGGCCCTGACAGCGCCCCATTCATCCGGCTGAACGCGCACCCTCGCCGGCTTCCACTGCTCGGGCGAGCCGCTAGGATTGCTCTGCCCCACCGGTCCCGTTCCAAGCCAGCTACCTGCTTGAAACTGCACAATATGCTCACAAGCACCCTGTTCTTCACATGTAGAGGCAAGAAAGAGGCAGAATCGGTCTAATTCGGCCAGTCTGACAGTAAATGTGGTGGAGAGCAAAACAGCCGTTTCAGAGCGATAGGATGCATTTTTGCACATTTCGACTTAAAAAGGCCCTGTCCTCACTGAATATTGAGCTGCAATGTGTGATTTGGATGAGGTTTTATCATTACAAGCTCGCATGGGATGTGTAATGAGGGAAAAAGCATGATTTTTATCCTCCACGAGAGGGGCCCTGACAGCGCCCCATTCATCCGGCTGAACGCGCACCCTCGCCGGCTTCCACTGCTCGGGCGAGCCGCTAGGATTGCTCTGCCCCACCGGTCCCGTTCCAAGCCAGCTACCTGCTTGAAACTGCACAATATGCTCACAAGCACCCTGTTCTTCACATGTAGAGGCAAGAAAGAGGCAGAATCGGTCTAATTCGGCCAGTCTGACAGTAAATGTGGTGGAGAGCAAAACAGCCGTTTCAGAGCGATAGGATGCATTTTTGCACATTTCGACTTAAAAAGGCCCTGTCCTCACTGAATATTGAGCTGCAATGTGTGATTTGGATGAGGTTTTATCATTACAAGCTCGCATGGGATGTGTAATGAGGGAAAAAGCATGATTTTTATCCTCCACGAGAGGGGCCCTGACAGCGCCCCATTCATCCGGCTGAACGCGCACCCTCGCCGGCTTCCACTGCTCGGGCGAGCCGCTAGGATTGCTCTGCCCCACCGGTCCCGTTCCAAGGCAGCTACCTGCTTGAAACTGCACAATATGCTCACAAGCACCCTGTTCTTCACATGTAGAGGCAAGAAAGAGGCAGAATCGGTCTAATTCGGCCAGTCTGACAGTAAATGTGGTGGAGAGCAAAACAGCCGTTTCAGAGCGATAGGATGCTTTTTTGCACATTTCGACTTAAAAAGGCCCTGTCCTCACTGAATATTGAGCCGCAATGTGTGATTTGGATGAGGTTTTATCATTACAAGCTCGCATGGGATGTGTAATGAGGGAAAAAGCATGATTTTTATCCTCCACGAGAGGGGCCCTGACAGCGCCCCATTCATCCGGCTGAACGCGCACCCTCGCCGGCTTCCACTGCTCGGGCGAGCCGCTAGGATTGCTCTGCCCCACCGGTCCCGTTCCAAGCCAGCTACCTGCTTGAAACTGCACAATATGCTCACAAGCACCCTGTTCTTCACATGTAGAGGCAAGAAAGAGGCAGAATCGGTCTAATTCGGCCAGTCTGACAGTAAATGTGGTGGAGAGCAAAACAGCCGTTTCAGAGCGATAGGATGCTTTTTTGCACATTTCGACTTAAAAAGGCCCTGTCCTCACTGAATATTGAGCCGCAATGTGTGATTTGGATGAGGTTTTATCATTACAAGCTCGCATGGGATGTGTAATGAGGGAATAAGCATGATTTTTATCCTCCACGAGAGGGGCCCTGACAGCGCCCCATTCATCCGGCTGAACGCGCACCCTCGCCGGCTTCCACTGCTCGGGCGAGCCGCTAGGATTGCTCTGCCCCACCGGTCCCGTTCCAAGCCAGCTACCTGCTTGAAACTGCACAATATGCTCACAAGCACCCTGTTCTTCACATGTAGAGGCAAGAAAGAGGCAGAATCGGTCTAATTCGGCCAGTCTGACAGTAAATGTGGTGGAGAGCAAAACAGCCGTTTCAGAGCGATAGGATGCATTTTTGCACATTTCGACTTAAAAAGGCCCTGTCCTCACTGAATATTGAGCCGCAATGTGTGATTTGGATGAGGTTTTATCATTACAAGCTCGCATGGGATGTGTAATGAGGGAAAAAGCATGATTTTTATCCTCCACGAGAGGGGCCCTGACAGCGCCCCATTCATCCGGCTGAACGCGCACCCTCGCCGGCTTCCACTGCTCGGGCGAGCCGCTAGGATTGCTCTGCCCCACCGGTCCCGTTCCAAGCCAGCTACCTGCTTGAAACTGCACAATATGCTCACAAGCACCCTGTTCTTCACATGTAGAGGCAAGAAAGAGGCAGAATCGGTCTAATTCGGCCAGTCTGACAGTAAATGTGGTGGAGAGCAAAACAGCCGTTTCAGAGCGATAGGATGCATTTTTGCACATTTCGACTTAAAAAGGCCCTGTCCTCACTGAATATTGAGCCGCAATGTGTGATTTGGATGAGGTTTTATCATTACAAGCTCGCATGGGATGTGTAATGAGGGAAAAAGCATGATTTTTATCCTCCACGAGAGGGGCCCTGACAGCGCCCCATTCATCCGGCTGAACGCGCACCCTCGCCGGCTTCCACTGCTCGGGCGAGCCGCTAGGATTGCTCTGCCCCACCGGTCCCGTTCCAAGCCAGCTACCTGCTTGAAACTGCACAATATGCTCACAAGCACCCTGTTCTTCACATGTAGAGGCAAGAAAGAGGCAGAATCGGTCTAATTCGGCCAGTCTGACAGTAAATGTGGTGGAGAGCAAAACAGCCGTTTCAGAGCGATAGGATGCTTTTTTGCACATTTCGACTTAAAAAGGCCCTGTCCTCACTGAATATTGAGCTGCAATGTGTGATTTGGATGAGGTTTTATCATTACAAGCTCGCATGGGATGTGTAATGAGGGAAAAAGCATGATTTTTATCCTCCACGAGAGGGGCCCTGACAGCGCCCCATTCATCCGGCTGAACGCGCACCCTCGCCGGCTTCCACTGCTCGGGCGAGCCGCTAGGATTGCTCTGCCCCACCGGTCCCGTTCCAAGCCAGCTACCTGCTTGAAACTGCACAATATGCTCACAAGCACCCTGTTCTTCACATGTAGAGGCAAGAAAGAGGCAGAATCGGTCTAATTCGGCCAGTCTGACAGTAAATGTGGTGGAGAGCAAAACAGCCGTTTCAGAGCGATAGGATGCTTTTTTGCACATTTCGACTTAAAAAGGCCCTGTCCTCACTGAATATTGAGCTGCAATGTGTGATTTGGATGAGGTTTTATCATTACAAGCTCGCATGGGATGTGTAATGAGGGAAAAAGCATGATTTTTATCCTCCACGAGAGGGGCCCTGACAGCGCCCCATTCATCCGGCTGAACGCGCACCCTCGCCGGCTTCCACTGCTCGGGCGAGCCGCTAGGATTGCTCTGCCCCACCGGTCCCGTTCCAAGGCAGCTACCTGCTTGAAACTGCACAATATGCTCACAAGCACCCTGTTCTTCACATGTAGAGGCAAGAAAGAGGCAGAATCGGTCTAATTCGGCCAGTCTGACAGTAAATGTGGTGGAGAGCAAAACAGCCGTTTCAGAGCGATAGGATGCTTTTTTGCACATTTCGACTTAAAAAGGCCCTGTCCTCACTGAATATTGAGCTGCAATGTGTGATTTGGATGAGGTTTTATCATTACAAGCTCGCATGGGATGTGTAATGAGGGAAAAAGCATGATTTTTATCCTCCACGAGAGGGGCCCTGACAGCGCCCCATTCATCCGGCTGAACGCGCACCCTCGCCGGCTTCCACTGCTCGGGCGAGCCGCTAGGATTGCTCTGCCCCACCGGTCCCGTTCCAAGCCAGCTACCTGCTTGAAACTGCACAATATGCTCACAAGCACCCTGTTCTTCACATGTAGAGGCAAGAAAGAGGCAGAATCGGTCTAATTCGGCCAGTCTGACAGTAAATGTGGTGGAGAGCAAAACAGCCGTTTCAGAGCGATAGGATGCTTTTTTGCACATTTCGACTTAAAAAGGCCCTGTCCTCACTGAATATTGAGCTGCAATGTGTGATTTGGATGAGGTTTTATCATTACAAGCTCGCATGGGATGTGTAATGAGGGAAAAAGCATGATTTTTATCCTCCACGAGAGGGGCCCTGACAGCGCCCCATTCATCCGGCTGAACGCGCACCCTCGCCGGCTTCCACTGCTCGGGCGAGCCGCTAGGATTGCTCTGCCCCACCGGTCCCGTTCCAAGCCAGCTACCTGCTTGAAACTGCACAATATGCTCACAAGCACCCTGTTCTTCACATGTAGAGGCAAGAAAGAGGCAGAATCGGTCTAATTCGGCCAGTCTGACAGTAAATGTGGTGGAGAGCAAAACAGCCGTTTCAGAGCGATAGGATGCATTTTTGCACATTTCGACTTAAAAAGGCCCTGTCCTCACTGAATATTGAGCCGCAATGTGTGATTTGGATGAGGTTTTATCATTACAAGCTCGCATGGGATGTGTAATGAGGGAAAAAGCATGATTTTTATCCTCCACGAGAGGGGCCCTGACAGCGCCCCATTCATCCGGCTGAACGCGCACCCTCGCCGGCTTCCACTGCTCGGGCGAGCCGCTAGGATTGCTCTGCCCCACCGGTCCCGTTCCAAGCCAGCTACCTGCTTGAAACTGCACAATATGCTCACAAGCACCCTGTTCTTCACATGTAGAGGCAAGAAAGAGGCAGAATCGGTCTAATTCGGCCAGTCTGACAGTAAATGTGGTGGAGAGCAAAACAGCCGTTTCAGAGCGATAGGATGCTTTTTTGCACATTTCGACTTAAAAAGGCCCTGTCCTCACTGAATATTGAGCTGCAATGTGTGATTTGGATGAGGTTTTATCATTACAAGCTCGCATGGGATGTGTAATGAGGGAAAAAGCATGATTTTTATCCTCCACGAGAGGGGCCCTGACAGCGCCCCATTCATCCGGCTGAACGCGCACCCTCGCCGGCTTCCACTGCTCGGGCGAGCCGCTAGGATTGCTCTGCCCCACCGGTCCCGTTCCAAGCCAGCTACCTGCTTGAAACTGCACAATATGCTCACAAGCACCCTGTTCTTCACATGTAGAGGCAAGAAAGAGGCAGAATCGGTCTAATTCGGCCAGTCTGACAGTAAATGTGGTGGAGAGCAAAACAGCCGTTTCAGAGCGATAGGATGCTTTTTTGCACATTTCGACTTAAAAAGGCCCTGTCCTCACTGAATATTGAGCTGCAATGTGTGATTTGGATGAGGTTTTATCATTACAAGCTCGCATGGGATGTGTAATGAGGGAAAAAGCATGATTTTTATCCTCCACGAGAGGGGCCCTGACAGCGCCCCATTCATCCGGCTGAACGCGCACCCTCGCCGGCTTCCACTGCTCGGGCGAGCCGCTAGGATTGCTCTGCCCCACCGGTCCCGTTCCAAGGCAGCTACCTGCTTGAAACTGCACAATATGCTCACAAGCACCCTGTTCTTCACATGTAGAGGCAAGAAAGAGGCAGAATCGGTCTAATTCGGCCAGTCTGACAGTAAATGTGGTGGAGAGCAAAACAGCCGTTTCAGAGCGATAGGATGCTTTTTTGCACATTTCGACTTAAAAAGGCCCTGTCCTCACTGAATATTGAGCTGCAATGTGTGATTTGGATGAGGTTTTATCATTACAAGCTCGCATGGGATGTGTAATGAGGGAAAAAGCATGATTTTTATCCTCCACGAGAGGGGCCCTGACAGCGCCCCATTCATCCGGCTGAACGCGCACCCTCGCCGGCTTCCACTGCTCGGGCGAGCCGCTAGGATTGCTCTGCCCCACCGGTCCCGTTCCAAGCCAGCTACCTGCTTGAAACTGCACAATATGCTCACAAGCACCCTGTTCTTCACATGTAGAGGCAAGAAAGAGGCAGAATCGGTCTAATTCGGCCAGTCTGACAGTAAATGTGGTGGAGAGCAAAACAGCCGTTTCAGAGCGATAGGATGCTTTTTTGCACATTTCGACTTAAAAAGGCCCTGTCCTCACTGAATATTGAGCTGCAATGTGTGATTTGGATGAGGTTTTATCATTACAAGCTCGCATGGGATGTGTAATGAGGGAAAAAGCATGATTTTTATCCTCCACGAGAGGGGCCCTGACAGCGCCCCATTCATCCGGCTGAACGCGCACCCTCGCCGGCTTCCACTGCTCGGGCGAGCCGCTAGGATTGCTCTGCCCCACCGGTCCCGTTCCAAGCCAGCTACCTGCTTGAAACTGCACAATATGCTCACAAGCACCCTGTTCTTCACATGTAGAGGCAAGAAAGAGGCAGAATCGGTCTAATTCGGCCAGTCTGACAGTAAATGTGGTGGAGAGCAAAACAGCCGTTTCAGAGCGATAGGATGCTTTTTTGCACATTTCGACTTAAAAAGGCCCTGTCCTCACTGAATATTGAGCCGCAATGTGTGATTTGGATGAGGTTTTATCATTACAAGCTCGCATGGGATGTGTAATGAGGGAAAAAGCATGATTTTTATCCTCCACGAGAGGGGCCCTGACAGCGCCCCATTCATCCGGCTGAACGCGCACCCTCGCCGGCTTCCACTGCTCGGGCGAGCCGCTAGGATTGCTCTGCCCCACCGGTCCCGTTCCAAGCCAGCTACCTGCTTGAAACTGCACAATATGCTCACAAGCACCCTGTTCTTCACATGTAGAGGCAAGAAAGAGGCAGAATCGGTCTAATTCGGCCAGTCTGACAGTAAATGTGGTGGAGAGCAAAACAGCCGTTTCAGAGCGATAGGATGCATTTTTGCACATTTCGACTTAAAAAGGCCCTGTCCTCACTGAATATTGAGCTGCAATGTGTGATTTGGATGAGGTTTTATCATTACAAGCTCGCATGGGATGTGTAATGAGGGAAAAAGCATGATTTTTATCCTCCACGAGAGGGGCCCTGACAGCGCCCCATTCATCCGGCTGAACGCGCACCCTCGCCGGCTTCCACTGCTCGGGCGAGCCGCTAGGATTGCTCTGCCCCACCGGTCCCGTTCCAAGGCAGCTACCTGCTTGAAACTGCACAATATGCTCACAAGCACCCTGTTCTTCACATGTAGAGGCAAGAAAGAGGCAGAATCGGTCTAATTCGGCCAGTCTGACAGTAAATGTGGTGGAGAGCAAAACAGCCGTTTCAGAGCGATAGGATGCATTTTTGCACATTTCGACTTAAAAAGGCCCTGTCCTCACTGAATATTGAGCTGCAATGTGTGATTTGGATGAGGTTTTATCATTACAAGCTCGCATGGGATGTGTAATGAGGGAAAAAGCATGATTTTTATCCTCCACGAGAGGGGCCCTGACAGCGCCCCATTCATCCGGCTGAACGCGCACCCTCGCCGGCTTCCACTGCTCGGGCGAGCCGCTAGGATTGCTCTGCCCCACCGGTCCCGTTCCAAGGCAGCTACCTGCTTGAAACTGCACAATATGCTCACAAGCACCCTGTTCTTCACATGTAGAGGCAAGAAAGAGGCAGAATCGGTCTAATTCGGCCAGTCTGACAGTAAATGTGGTGGAGAGCAAAACAGCCGTTTCAGAGCGATAGGATGCATTTTTGCACATTTCGACTTAAAAAGGCCCTGTCCTCACTGAATATTGAGCTGCAATGTGTGATTTGGATGAGGTTTTATCATTACAAGCTCGCATGGGATGTGTAATGAGGGAAAAAGCATGATTTTTATCCTCCACGAGAGGGGCCCTGACAGCGCCCCATTCATCCGGCTGAACGCGCACCCTCGCCGGCTTCCACTGCTCGGGCGAGCCGCTAGGATTGCTCTGCCCCACCGGTCCCGTTCCAAGCCAGCTACCTGCTTGAAACTGCACAATATGCTCACAAGCACCCTGTTCTTCACATGTAGAGGCAAGAAAGAGGCAGAATCGGTCTAATTCGGCCAGTCTGACAGTAAATGTGGTGGAGAGCAAAACAGCCGTTTCAGAGCGATAGGATGCTTTTTTGCACATTTCGACTTAAAAAGGCCCTGTCCTCACTGAATATTGAGCTGCAATGTGTGATTTGGATGAGGTTTTATCATTACAAGCTCGCATGGGATGTGTAATGAGGGAAAAAGCATGATTTTTATCCTCCACGAGAGGGGCCCTGACAGCGCCCCATTCATCCGGCTGAACGCGCACCCTCGCCGGCTTCCACTGCTCGGGCGAGCCGCTAGGATTGCTCTGCCCCACCGGTCCCGTTCCAAGGCAGCTACCTGCTTGAAACTGCACAATATGCTCACAAGCACCCTGTTCTTCACATGTAGAGGCAAGAAAGAGGCAGAATCGGTCTAATTCGGCCAGTCTGACAGTAAATGTGGTGGAGAGCAAAACAGCCGTTTCAGAGCGATAGGATGCTTTTTTGCACATTTCGACTTAAAAAGGCCCTGTCCTCACTGAATATTGAGCTGCAATGTGTGATTTGGATGAGGTTTTATCATTACAAGCTCGCATGGGATGTGTAATGAGGGAAAAAGCATGATTTTTATCCTCCACGAGAGGGGCCCTGACAGCGCCCCATTCATCCGGCTGAACGCGCACCCTCGCCGGCTTCCACTGCTCGGGCGAGCCGCTAGGATTGCTCTGCCCCACCGGTCCCGTTCCAAGGCAGCTACCTGCTTGAAACTGCACAATATGCTCACAAGCACCCTGTTCTTCACATGTAGAGGCAAGAAAGAGGCAGAATCGGTCTAATTCGGCCAGTCTGACAGTAAATGTGGTGGAGAGCAAAACAGCCGTTTCAGAGCGATAGGATGCTTTTTTGCACATTTCGACTTAAAAAGGCCCTGTCCTCACTGAATATTGAGCTGCAATGTGTGATTTGGATGAGGTTTTATCATTACAAGCTCGCATGGGATGTGTAATGAGGGAAAAAGCATGATTTTTATCCTCCACGAGAGGGGCCCTGACAGCGCCCCATTCATCCGGCTGAACGCGCACCCTCGCCGGCTTCCACTGCTCGGGCGAGCCGCTAGGATTGCTCTGCCCCACCGGTCCCGTTCCAAGGCAGCTACCTGCTTGAAACTGCACAATATGCTCACAAGCACCCTGTTCTTCACATGTAGAGGCAAGAAAGAGGCAGAATCGGTCTAATTCGGCCAGTCTGACAGTAAATGTGGTGGAGAGCAAAACAGCCGTTTCAGAGCGATAGATGCATTTTTGCACATTTCGACTTAAAAAGGCCCTGTCCTCACTGAATATTGAGCTGCAATGTGTGATTTGGATGAGGTTTTATCATTACAAGCTCGCATGGGATGTGTAATGAGGGAAAAAGCATGATTTTTATCCTCCACGAGAGGGGCCCTGACAGCGCCCCATTCATCCGGCTGAACGCGCACCCTCGCCGGCTTCCACTGCTCGGGCGAGCCGCTAGGATTGCTCTGCCCCACCGGTCCCGTTCCAAGCCAGCTACCTGCTTGAAACTGCACAATATGCTCACAAGCACCCTGTTCTTCACATGTAGAGGCAAGAAAGAGGCAGAATCGGTCTAATTCGGCCAGTCTGACAGTAAATGTGGTGGAGAGCAAAACAGCCGTTTCAGAGCGATAGGATGCTTTTTTGCACATTTCGACTTAAAAAGGCCCTGTCCTCACTGAATATTGAGCTGCAATGTGTGATTTGGATGAGGTTTTATCATTACAAGCTCGCATGGGATGTGTAATGAGTGAAAAAGCATGATTTTTATCCTCCACGAGAGGGGCCCTGACAGCGCCCCATTCATCCGGCTGAACGCGCACCCTCGCCGGCTTCCACTGCTCGGGCGAGCCGCTAGGATTGCTCTGCCCCACCGGTCCCGTTCCAAGCCAGCTACCTGCTTGAAACTGCACAATATGCTCACAAGCACCCTGTTCTTCACATGTAGAGGCAAGAAAGAGGCAGAATCGGTCTAATTCGGCCAGTCTGACAGTAAATGTGGTGGAGAGCAAAACAGCCGTTTCAGAGCGATAGGATGCATTTTTGCACATTTCGACTTAAAAAGGCCCTGTCCTCACTGAATATTGAGCTGCAATGTGTGATTTGGATGAGGTTTTATCATTACAAGCTCGCATGGGATGTGTAATGAGGGAAAAAGCATGATTTTTATCCTCCACGAGAGGGGCCCTGACAGCGCCCCATTCATCCGGCTGAACGCGCACCCTCGCCGGCTTCCACTGCTCGGGCGAGCCGCTAGGATTGCTCTGCCCCACCGGTCCCGTTCCAAGCCAGCTACCTGCGTGAAACTGCACAATATGCTCACAAGCACCCTGTTCTTCACATGTAGAGGCAAGAAAGAGGCAGAATCGGTCTAATTCGGCCAGTCTGACAGTAAATGTGGTGGAGAGCAAAACAGCCGTTTCAGAGCGATAGGATGCATTTTTGCACATTTCGACTTAAAAAGGCCCTGTCCTCACTGAATATTGAGCTGCAATGTGTGATTTGGATGAGGTTTTATCATTACAAGCTCGCATGGGATGTGTAATGAGGGAAAAAGCATGATTTTTATCCTCCACGAGAGGGGCCCTGACAGCGCCCCATTCATCCGGCTGAACGCGCACCCTCGCCGGCTTCCACTGCTCGGGCGAGCCGCTAGGATTGCTCTGCCCCACCGGTCCCGTTCCAAGCCAGCTACCTGCGTGAAACTGCACAATATGCTCACAAGCACCCTGTTCTTCACATGTAGAGGCAAGAAAGAGGCAGAATCGGTCTAATTCGGCCAGTCTGACAGTAAATGTGGTGGAGAGCAAAACAGCCGTTTCAGAGCGATAGGATGCATTTTTGCACATTTCGACTTAAAAAGGCCCTGTCCTCACTGAATATTGAGCTGCAATGTGTGATTTGGATGAGGTTTTATCATTACAAGCTCGCATGGGATGTGTAATGAGGGAAAAAGCATGATTTTTATCCTCCACGAGAGGGGCCCTGACAGCGCCCCATTCATCCGGCTGAACGCGCACCCTCGCCGGCTTCCACTGCTCGGGCGAGCCGCTAGGATTGCTCTGCCCCACCGGTCCCGTTCCAAGCCAGCTACCTGCGTGAAACTGCACAATATGCTCACAAGCACCCTGTTCTTCACATGTAGAGGCAAGAAAGAGGCAGAATCGGTCTAATTCGGCCAGTCTGACAGTAAATGTGGTGGAGAGCAAAACAGCCGTTTCAGAGCGATAGGATGCATTTTTGCACATTTCGACTTAAAAAGGCCCTGTCCTCACTGAATATTGAGCTGCAATGTGTGATTTGGATGAGGTTTTATCATTACAAGCTCGCATGGGATGTGTAATGAGGGAAAAAGCATGATTTTTATCCTCCACGAGAGGGGCCCTGACAGCGCCCCATTCATCCGGCTGAACGCGCACCCTCGCCGGCTTCCACTGCTCGGGCGAGCCGCTAGGATTGCTCTGCCCCACCGGTCCCGTTCCAAGCCAGCTACCTGCGTGAAACTGCACAATATGCTCACAAGCACCCTGTTCTTCACATGTAGAGGCAAGAAAGAGGCAGAATCGGTCTAATTCGGCCAGTCTGACAGTAAATGTGGTGGAGAGCAAAACAGCCGTTTCAGAGCGATAGGATGCATTTTTGCACATTTCGACTTAAAAAGGCCCTGTCCTCACTGAATATTGAGCGGCAATGTGTGATTTGGATGAGGTTTTATCATTACAAGCTCGCATGGGATGTGTAATGAGGGAAAAAGCATGATTTTTATCCTCCACGAGAGGGGCCCTGACAGCGCCCCATTCATCCGGCTGAACGCGCACCCTCGCCGGCTTCCACTGCTCGGGCGAGCCGCTAGGATTGCTCTGCCCCACCGGTCCCGTTCCAAGCCAGCTACCTGCTTGAAACTGCACAATATGCTCACAAGCACCCTGTTCTTCACATGTAGAGGCAAGAAAGAGGCAGAATCGGTCTAATTCGGCCAGTCTGACAGTAAATGTGGTGGAGAGCAAAACAGCCGTTTCAGAGCGATAGGATGCTCTTTTGCACATTTCGACTTAAAAAGGCCCTGTCCTCACTGAATATTGAGCTGCAATGTGTGATTTGGATGAGGTTTTATCATTACAAGCTCGCATGGGATGTGTAATGAGGGAAAAAGCATGATTTTTATCCTCCACGAGAGGGGCCCTGACAGCGCCCCATTCATCCGGCTGAACGCGCACCCTCGCCGGCTTCCACTGCTCGGGCGAGCCGCTAGGATTGCTCTGCCCCACCGGTCCCGTTCCAAGCCAGCTACCTGCGTGAAACTGCACAGTATGCTCACAAGCACCCTGTTCTTCACATGCAGAGGCAAGAAAGAGGCAGCATCGGTCTAATTCGGCCAGTCTGACAGTAAATGTGGTGGAGAGCAAAACAGCCGTTTCAGAGCGATAGGATGCTTTTTTGCACATTTCGACTTAAAAAGGCCCTGTCCTCACTGAATATTGAGCTGCAATGTGTGATTTGGATGAGGTTTTATCATTACAAGCTCGCATGGGATGTGTAATGAGGGAAAAAGCATGATTTTTATCCTCCACGAGAGGGGCCCTGACAGCGCCCCATTCATCCGGCTGAACGCGCACCCTCGCCGGCTTCCACTGCTCGGGCGAGCCGCTAGGATTGCTCTGCCCCACCGGTCCCGTTCCAAGCCAGCTACCTGCTTGAAACTGCACAATATGCTCACAAGCACCCTGTTCTTCACATGCAGAGGCAAGAAAGAGGCAGAATCGGTCTAATTCGGCCAGTCTGACAGTAAATGTGGTGGAGAGCAAAACAGCCGTTTCAGAGCGATAGGATGCTCTTTTGCACATTTCGACTTAAAAAGGCCCTGTCCTCACTGAATATTGAGCTGCAATGTGTGATTTGGATGAGGTTTTATCATTACAAGCTCGCATGGGATGTGTAATGAGGGAAAAAGCATGATTTTTATCCTCCACGAGAGGGGCCCTGACAGCGCCCCATTCATCCGGCTGAACGCGCACCCTCGCCGGCTTCCACTGCTCGGGCGAGCCGCTAGGATTGCTCTGCCCCACCGGTCCCGTTCCAAGCCAGCTACCTGCTTGAAACTGCACAATATGCTCACAAGCACCCTGTTCTTCACATGCAGAGGCAAGAAAGAGGCAGAATCGGTCTAATTCGGCCAGTCTGACAGTAAATGTGGTGGAGAGCAAAACAGCCGTTTCAGAGCGATAGGACGCTTTTTTGCACATTTCGACTTAAAAAGGCCCTGTCCTCACTGAATATTGAGCTGCAATGTGTGATTTGGATGAGGTTTTATCATTACAAGCTCGCATGGGATGTGTAATGAGGGAAAAAGCATGATTTTTATCCTCCACGAGAGGGGCCCTGACAGCGCCCCATTCATCCGGCTGAACGCGCACCCTCGCCGGCTTCCACTGCTCGGGCGAGCCGCTAGGATTGCTCTGCCCCACCGGTCCCGTTCCAAGCCAGCTACCTGCTTGAAACTGCACAATATGCTCACAAGCACCCTGTTCTTCACATGCAGAGGCAAGAAAGAGGCAGAATCGGTCTAATTCGGCCAGTCTGACAGTAAATGTGGTGGAGAGCAAAACAGCCGTTTCAGAGCGATAGGATGCTTTTTTGCACATTTCGACTTAAAAAGGCCCTGTCCTCACTGAATATTGAGCTGCAATGTGTGATTTGGATGAGGTTTTATCATTACAAGCTCGCATGGGATGTGTAATGAGGGAAAAAGCATGATTTTTATCCTCCACGAGAGGGGCCCTGACAGCGCCCCATTCATCCGGCTGAACGCGCACCCTCGCCGGCTTCCACTGCTCGGGCGAGCCGCTAGGATTGCTCTGCCCCACCGGTCCCGTTCCAAGCCAGCTACCTGCTTGAAACTGCACAATATGCTCACAAGCACCCTGTTCTTCACATGTAGAGGCAAGAAAGAGGCAGAATCGGTCTAATTCGGCCAGTCTGACAGTAAATGTGGTGGAGAGCAAAACAGCCGTTTCAGAGCGATAGGATGCTTTTTTGCACATTTCGACTTAAAAAGGCCCTGTCCTCACTGAATATTGAGCTGCAATGTGTGATTTGGATGAGGTTTTATCATTACAAGCTCGCATGGGATGTGTAATGAGGGAAAAAGCATGATTTTTATCCTCCACGAGAGGGGCCCTGACAGCGCCCCATTCATCCGGCTGAACGCGCACCCTCGCCGGCTTCCACTGCTCGGGCGAGCCGCTAGGATTGCTCTGCCCCACCGGTCCCGTTCCAAGCCAGCTACCTGCGTGAAACTGCACAGTATGCTCACAAGCACCCTGTTCTTCACATGTAGAGGCAAGATAGAGGCAGAATCGGTCTAATTCGGCCAGTCTGACAGTTAAATGTGGTGGAGAGCAAAACAGCCGTTTCAGAGCGAGAGGATGCTTTTTTGCACATTTCGACTTAAAAAGGCCCTGTCCTCACTGAATATTGAGCTGCAATGTGTGATTTGGATGAGGTTTTATCATTACAAGCTCGCATGGGATGTGTAATGAGGGAAAAAGCATGATTTTTATCCTCCACGAGAGGGGCCCTGACAGCGCCCCATTCATCCGGCTGAACGCGCACCCTCGCCGGCTTCCACTGCTCGGGCGAGCCGCTAGGATTGCTCTGCCCCACCGGTCCCGTTCCAAGCCAGCTACCTGCTTGAAACTGCACAATATGCTCACAAGCACCCTGTTCTTCACATGCAGAGGCAAGAAAGAGGCAGAATCGGTCTAATTCGGCCAGTCTGACAGTAAATGTGGTGGAGAGCAAAACAGCCGTTTCAGAGCGATAGGATGCTCTTTTGCACATTTCGACTTAAAAAGGCCCTGTCCTCACTGAATATTGAGCTGCAATGTGTGATTTGGATGAGGTTTTATCATTACAAGCTCGCATGGGATGTGTAATGAGGGAAAAAGCATGATTTTTATCCTCCACGAGAGGGGCCCTGACAGCGCCCCATTCATCCGGCTGAACGCGCACCCTCGCCGGCTTCCACTGCTCGGGCGAGCCGCTAGGATTGCTCTGCCCCACCGGTCCCGTTCCAAGCCAGCTACCTGCGTGAAACTGCACAGTATGCTCACAAGCACCCTGTTCTTCACATGCAGAGGCAAGAAAGAGGCAGAATCGGTCTAATTCGGCCAGTCTGACAGTAAATGTGGTGGAGAGCAAAACAGCCGTTTCAGAGCGATAGGATGCTTTTTTGCACATTTCGACTTAAAAAGGCCCTGTCCTCACTGAATATTGAGCTGCAATGTGTGATTTGGATGAGGTTTTATCATTACAAGCTCGCATGGGATGTGTAATGAGGGAAAAAGCATGATTTTTATCCTCCACGAGAGGGGCCCTGACAGCGCCCCATTCATCCGGCTGAACGCGCACCCTCGCCGGCTTCCACTGCTCGGGCGAGCCGCTAGGATTGCTCTGCCCCACCGGTCCCGTTCCAAGCCAGCTACCTGCTTGAAACTGCACAATATGCTCACAAGCACCCTGTTCTTCACATGCAGAGGCAAGAAAGAGGCAGAATCGGTCTAATTCGGCCAGTCTGACAGTAAATGTGGTGGAGAGCAAAACAGCCGTTTCAGAGCGATAGGACGCTTTTTTGCACATTTCGACTTAAAAAGGCCCTGTCCTCACTGAATATTGAGCTGCAATGTGTGATTTGGATGAGGTTTTATCATTACAAGCTCGCATGGGATGTGTAATGAGGGAAAAAGCATGATTTTTATCCTCCACGAGAGGGGCCCTGACAGCGCCCCATTCATCCGGCTGAACGCGCACCCTCGCCGGCTTCCACTGCTCGGGCGAGCCGCTAGGATTGCTCTGCCCCACCGGTCCCGTTCCAAGCCAGCTACCTGCTTGAAACTGCACAATATGCTAACAAGCACCCTGTTCTTCACATGCAGAGGCAAGAAAGAGGCAGAATCGGTCTAATTCGGCCAGTCTGACAGTAAATGTGGTGGAGAGCAAAACAGCCGTTTCAGAGCGATAGGACGCTTTTTTGCACATTTCGACTTAAAAAGGCCCTGTCCTCACTGAATATTGAGCTGCAATGTGTGATTTGGATGAGGTTTTATCATTACAAGCTCGCATGGGATGTGTAATGAGGGAAAAATCATGATTTTTATCCTCCACGAGAGGGGCCCTGACAGCGCCCCATTCATCCGGCTGAACGCGCACCCTCGCCGGCTTCCACTGCTCGGGCGAGCCGCTAGGATTGCTCTGCCCCACCGGTCCCGTTCCAAGCCAGCTACCTGCTTGAAACTGCACAATATGCTCACAAGCACCCTGTTCTTCACATGCAGAGGCAAGAAAGAGGCAGAATCGGTCTAATTCGGCCAGTCTGACAGTAAATGTGGTGGAGAGCAAAACAGCCGTTTCAGAGCGATAGGATGCTTTTTTGCACATTTCGACTTAAAAAGGCCCTGTCCTCACTGAATATTGAGCTGCAATGTGTGATTTGGATGAGGTTTTATCATTACAAGCTCGCATGGGATGTGTAATGAGGGAAAAAGCATGATTTTTATCCTCCACGAGAGGGGCCCTGACAGCGCCCCATTCATCCGGCTGAACGCGCACCCTCGCCGGCTTCCACTGCTCGGGCGAGCCGCTAGGATTGCTCTGCCCCACCGGTCCCGTTCCAAGCCAGCTACCTGCGTGAAACTGCACAGTATGCTCACAAGCACCCTGTTCTTCACATGCAGAGGCAAGAAAGAGGCAGCATCGGTCTAATTCGGCCAGTCTGACAGTAAATGTGGTGGAGAGCAAAACAGCCGTTTCAGAGCGATAGGATGCTTTTTTGCACATTTCGACTTAAAAAGGCCCTGTCCTCACTGAATATTGAGCTGCAATGTGTGATTTGGATGAGGTTTTATCATTACAAGCTCGCATGGGATGTGTAATGAGGGAAAAAGCATGATTTTTATCCTCCACGAGAGGGGCCCTGACAGCGCCCCATTCATCCGGCTGAACGCGCACCCTCGCCGGCTTCCACTGCTCGGGCGAGCCGCTAGGATTGCTCTGCCCCACCGGTCCCGTTCCAAGCCAGCTACCTGCTTGAAACTGCACAATATGCTCACAAGCACCCTGTTCTTCACATGCAGAGGCAAGAAAGAGGCAGAATCGGTCTAATTCGGCCAGTCTGACAGTAAATGTGGTGGAGAGCAAAACAGCCGTTTCAGAGCGATAGGACGCTTTTTTGCACATTTCGACTTAAAAAGGCCCTGTCCTCACTGAATATTGAGCTGCAATGTGTGATTTGGATGAGGTTTTATCATTACAAGCTCGCATGGGATGTGTAATGAGGGAAAAAGCATGATTTTTATCCTCCACGAGAGGGGCCCTGACAGCGCCCCATTCATCCGGCTGAACGCGCACCCTCGCCGGCTTCCACTGCTCGGGCGAGCCGCTAGGATTGCTCTGCCCCACCGGTCCCGTTCCAAGCCAGCTACCTGCTTGAAACTGCACAATATGCTCACAAGCACCCTGTTCTTCACATGCAGAGGCAAGAAAGAGGCAGAATCGGTCTAATTCGGCCAGTCTGACAGTAAATGTGGTGGAGAGCAAAACAGCCGTTTCAGAGCGATAGGATGCTTTTTTGCACATTTCGACTTAAAAAGGCCCTGTCCTCACTGAATATTGAGCTGCAATGTGTGATTTGGATGAGGTTTTATCATTACAAGCTCGCATGGGATGTGTAATGAGGGAAAAAGCATGATTTTTATCCTCCACGAGAGGGGCCCTGACAGCGCCCCATTCATCCGGCTGAACGCGCACCCTCGCCGGCTTCCACTGCTCGGGCGAGCCGCTAGGATTGCTCTGCCCCACCGGTCCCGTTCCAAGCCAGCTACCTGCTTGAAACTGCACAATATGCTCACAAGCACCCTGTTCTTCACATGTAGAGGCAAGAAAGAGGCAGAATCGGTCTAATTCGGCCAGTCTGACAGTAAATGTGGTGGAGAGCAAAACAGCCGTTTCAGAGCGATAGGATGCTTTTTTGCACATTTCGACTTAAAAAGGCCCTGTCCTCACTGAATATTGAGCTGCAATGTGTGATTTGGATGAGGTTTTATCATTACAAGCTCGCATGGGATGTGTAATGAGGGAAAAAGCATGATTTTTATCCTCCACGAGAGGGGCCCTGACAGCGCCCCATTCATCCGGCTGAACGCGCACCCTCGCCGGCTTCCACTGCTCGGGCGAGCCGCTAGGATTGCTCTGCCCCACCGGTCCCGTTCCAAGCCAGCTACCTGCGTGAAACTGCACAGTATGCTCACAAGCACCCTGTTCTTCACATGTAGAGGCAAGAAAGAGGCAGAATCGGTCTAATTCGGCCAGTCTGACAGTTAAATGTGGTGGAGAGCAAAACAGCCGTTTCAGAGCGAGAGGATGCTTTTTTGCACATTTCGACTTAAAAAGGCCCTGTCCTCACTGAATATTGAGCTGCAATGTGTGATTTGGATGAGGTTTTATCATTACAAGCTCGCATGGGATGTGTAATGAGGGAAAAAGCATGATTTTTATCCTCCACGAGAGGGGCCCTGACAGCGCCCCATTCATCCGGCTGAACGCGCACCCTCGCCGGCTTCCACTGCTCGGGCGAGCCGCTAGGATTGCTCTGCCCCACCGGTCCCGTTCCAAGCCAGCTACCTGCTTGAAACTGCACAATATGCTCACAAGCACCCTGTTCTTCACATGCAGAGGCAAGAAAGAGGCAGAATCGGTCTAATTCGGCCAGTCTGACAGTAAATGTGGTGGAGAGCAAAACAGCCGTTTCAGAGCGATAGGATGCTCTTTTGCACATTTCGACTTAAAAAGGCCCTGTCCTCACTGAATATTGAGCTGCAATGTGTGATTTGGATGAGGTTTTATCATTACAAGCTCGCATGGGATGTGTAATGAGGGAAAAAGCATGATTTTTATCCTCCACGAGAGGGGCCCTGACAGCGCCCCATTCATCCGGCTGAACGCGCACCCTCGCCGGCTTCCACTGCTCGGGCGAGCCGCTAGGATTGCTCTGCCCCACCGGTCCCGTTCCAAGCCAGCTACCTGCGTGAAACTGCACAGTATGCTCACAAGCACCCTGTTCTTCACATGCAGAGGCAAGAAAGAGGCAGAATCGGTCTAATTCGGCCAGTCTGACAGTAAATGTGGTGGAGAGCAAAACAGCCGTTTCAGAGCGATAGGATGCTTTTTTGCACATTTCGACTTAAAAAGGCCCTGTCCTCACTGAATATTGAGCTGCAATGTGTGATTTGGATGAGGTTTTATCATTACAAGCTCGCATGGGATGTGTAATGAGGGAAAAAGCATGATTTTTATCCTCCACGAGAGGGGCCCTGACAGCGCCCCATTCATCCGGCTGAACGCGCACCCTCGCCGGCTTCCACTGCTCGGGCGAGCCGCTAGGATTGCTCTGCCCCACCGGTCCCGTTCCAAGCCAGCTACCTGCTTGAAACTGCACAATATGCTCACAAGCACCCTGTTCTTCACATGCAGAGGCAAGAAAGAGGCAGAATCGGTCTAATTCGGCCAGTCTGACAGTAAATGTGGTGGAGAGCAAAACAGCCGTTTCAGAGCGATAGGACGCTTTTTTGCACATTTCGACTTAAAAAGGCCCTGTCCTCACTGAATATTGAGCTGCAATGTGTGATTTGGATGAGGTTTTATCATTACAAGCTCGCATGGGATGTGTAATGAGGGAAAAAGCATGATTTTTATCCTCCACGAGAGGGGCCCTGACAGCGCCCCATTCATCCGGCTGAACGCGCACCCTCGCCGGCTTCCACTGCTCGGGCGAGCCGCTAGGATTGCTCTGCCCCACCGGTCCCGTTCCAAGCCAGCTACCTGCTTGAAACTGCACAATATGCTAACAAGCACCCTGTTCTTCACATGCAGAGGCAAGAAAGAGGCAGAATCGGTCTAATTCGGCCAGTCTGACAGTAAATGTGGTGGAGAGCAAAACAGCCGTTTCAGAGCGATAGGACGCTTTTTTGCACATTTCGACTTAAAAAGGCCCTGTCCTCACTGAATATTGAGCTGCAATGTGTGATTTGGATGAGGTTTTATCATTACAAGCTCGCATGGGATGTGTAATGAGGGAAAAATCATGATTTTTATCCTCCACGAGAGGGGCCCTGACAGCGCCCCATTCATCCGGCTGAACGCGCACCCTCGCCGGCTTCCACTGCTCGGGCGAGCCGCTAGGATTGCTCTGCCCCACCGGTCCCGTTCCAAGCCAGCTACCTGCTTGAAACTGCACAATATGCTCACAAGCACCCTGTTCTTCACATGCAGAGGCAAGAAAGAGGCAGAATCGGTCTAATTCGGCCAGTCTGACAGTAAATGTGGTGGAGAGCAAAACAGCCGTTTCAGAGCGATAGGATGCTTTTTTGCACATTTCGACTTAAAAAGGCCCTGTCCTCACTGAATATTGAGCTGCAATGTGTGATTTGGATGAGGTTTTATCATTACAAGCTCGCATGGGATGTGTAATGAGGGAAAAAGCATGATTTTTATCCTCCACGAGAGGGGCCCTGACAGCGCCCCATTCATCCGGCTGAACGCGCACCCTCGCCGGCTTCCACTGCTCGGGCGAGCCGCTAGGATTGCTCTGCCCCACCGGTCCCGTTCCAAGCCAGCTACCTGCGTGAAACTGCACAGTATGCTCACAAGCACCCTGTTCTTCACATGCAGAGGCAAGAAAGAGGCAGAATCGGTCTAATTCGGCCAGTCTGACAGTAAATGTGGTGGAGAGCAAAACAGCCGTTTCAGAGCGATAGGATGCTTTTTTGCACATTTCGACTTAAAAAGGCCCTGTCCTCACTGAATATTGAGCTGCAATGTGTGATTTGGATGAGGTTTTATCATTACAAGCTCGCATGGGATGTGTAATGAGGGAAAAAGCATGATTTTTATCCTCCACGAGAGGGGCCCTGACAGCGCCCCATTCATCCGGCTGAACGCGCACCCTCGCCGGCTTCCACTGCTCGGGCGAGCCGCTAGGATTGCTCTGCCCCACCGGTCCCGTTCCAAGCCAGCTACCTGCTTGAAACTGCACAATATGCTCACAAGCACCCTGTTCTTCACATGCAGAGGCAAGAAAGAGGCAGAATCGGTCTAATTCGGCCAGTCTGACAGTAAATGTGGTGGAGAGCAAAACAGCCGTTTCAGAGCGATAGGACGCTTTTTTGCACATTTCGACTTAAAAAGGCCCTGTCCTCACTGAATATTGAGCTGCAATGTGTGATTTGGATGAGGTTTTATCATTACAAGCTCGCATGGGATGTGTAATGAGGGAAAAAGCATGATTTTTATCCTCCACGAGAGGGGCCCTGACAGCGCCCCATTCATCCGGCTGAACGCGCACCCTCGCCGGCTTCCACTGCTCGGGCGAGCCGCTAGGATTGCTCTGCCCCACCGGTCCCGTTCCAAGCCAGCTACCTGCTTGAAACTGCACAATATGCTCACAAGCACCCTGTTCTTCACATGCAGAGGCAAGAAAGAGGCAGAATCGGTCTAATTCGGCCAGTCTGACAGTAAATGTGGTGGAGAGCAAAACAGCCGTTTCAGAGCGATAGGATGCTCTTTTGCACATTTCGACTTAAAAAGGCCCTGTCCTCACTGAATATTGAGCTGCAATGTGTGATTTGGATGAGGTTTTATCATTACAAGCTCGCATGGGATGTGTAATGAGGGAAAAAGCATGATTTTTATCCTCCACGAGAGGGGCCCTGACAGCGCCCCATTCATCCGGCTGAACGCGCACCCTCGCCGGCTTCCACTGCTCGGGCGAGCCGCTAGGATTGCTCTGCCCCACCGGTCCCGTTCCAAGCCAGCTACCTGCTTGAAACTGCACAATATGCTCACAAGCACCCTGTTCTTCACATGTAGAGGCAAGAAAGAGGCAGAATCGGTCTAATTCGGCCAGTCTGACAGTAAATGTGGTGGAGAGCAAAACAGCCGTTTCAGAGCGATAGGATGCTCTTTTGCACATTTCGACTTAAAAAGGCCCTGTCCTCACTGAATATTGAGCTGCAATGTGTGATTTGGATGAGGTTTTATCATTACAAGCTCGCATGGGATGTGTAATGAGGGAAAAAGCATGATTTTTATCCTCCACGAGAGGGGCCCTGACAGCGCCCCATTCATCCGGCTGAACGCGCACCCTCGCCGGCTTCCACTGCTCGGGCGAGCCGCTAGGATTGCTCTGCCCCACCGGTCCCGTTCCAAGCCAGCTACCTGCTTGAAACTGCACAATATGCTCACAAGCACCCTGTTCTTCACATGCAGAGGCAAGAAAGAGGCAGAATCGGTCTAATTCGGCCAGTCTGACAGTAAATGTGGTGGAGAGCAAAACAGCCGTTTCAGAGCGATAGGACGCTTTTTTGCACATTTCGACTTAAAAAGGCCCTGTCCTCACTGAATATTGAGCTGCAATGTGTGATTTGGATGAGGTTTTATCATTACAAGCTCGCATGGGATGTGTAATGAGGGAAAAAGCATGATTTTTATCCTCCACGAGAGGGGCCCTGACAGCGCCCCATTCATCCGGCTGAACGCGCACCCTCGCCGGCTTCCACTGCTCGGGCGAGCCGCTAGGATTGCTCTGCCCCACCGGTCCCGTTCCAAGCCAGCTACCTGCTTGAAACTGCACAATATGCTCACAAGCACCCTGTTCTTCACATGTAGAGGCAAGAAAGAGGCAGAATCGGTCTAATTCGGCCAGTCTGACAGTAAATGTGGTGGAGAGCAAAACAGCCGTTTCAGAGCGATAGGATGCTCTTTTGCACATTTCGACTTAAAAAGGCCCTGTCCTCACTGAATATTGAGCTGCAATGTGTGATTTGGATGAGGTTTTATCATTACAAGCTCGCATGGGATGTGTAATGAGGGAAAAAGCATGATTTTTATCCTCCACGAGAGGGGCCCTGACAGCGCCCCATTCATCCGGCTGAACGCGCACCCTCGCCGGCTTCCACTGCTCGGGCGAGCCGCTAGGATTGCTCTGCCCCACCGGTCCCGTTCCAAGCCAGCTACCTGCGTGAAACTGCACAGTATGCTCACAAGCACCCTGTTCTTCACATGTAGAGGCAAGAAAGAGGCAGAATCGGTCTAATTCGGCCAGTCTGACAGTTAAATGTGGTGGAGAGCAAAACAGCCGTTTCAGAGCGAGAGGATGCTTTTTTGCACATTTCGACTTAAAAAGGCCCTGTCCTCACTGAATATTGAGCTGCAATGTGTGATTTGGATGAGGTTTTATCATTACAAGCTCGCATGGGATGTGTAATGAGGGAAAAAGCATGATTTTTATCCTCCACGAGAGGGGCCCTGACAGCGCCCCATTCATCCGGCTGAACGCGCACCCTCGCCGGCTTCCACTGCTCGGGCGAGCCGCTAGGATTGCTCTGCCCCACCGGTCCCGTTCCAAGCCAGCTACCTGCTTGAAACTGCACAATATGCTCACAAGCACCCTGTTCTTCACATGCAGAGGCAAGAAAGAGGCAGAATCGGTCTAATTCGGCCAGTCTGACAGTAAATGTGGTGGAGAGCAAAACAGCCGTTTCAGAGCGATAGGATGCTCTTTTGCACATTTCGACTTAAAAAGGCCCTGTCCTCACTGAATATTGAGCTGCAATGTGTGATTTGGATGAGGTTTTATCATTACAAGCTCGCATGGGATGTGTAATGAGGGAAAAAGCATGATTTTTATCCTCCACGAGAGGGGCCCTGACAGCGCCCCATTCATCCGGCTGAACGCGCACCCTCGCCGGCTTCCACTGCTCGGGCGAGCCGCTAGGATTGCTCTGCCCCACCGGTCCCGTTCCAAGCCAGCTACCTGCGTGAAACTGCACAGTATGCTCACAAGCACCCTGTTCTTCACATGCAGAGGCAAGAAAGAGGCAGAATCGGTCTAATTCGGCCAGTCTGACAGTAAATGTGGTGGAGAGCAAAACAGCCGTTTCAGAGCGATAGGATGCTTTTTTGCACATTTCGACTTAAAAAGGCCCTGTCCTCACTGAATATTGAGCTGCAATGTGTGATTTGGATGAGGTTTTATCATTACAAGCTCGCATGGGATGTGTAATGAGGGAAAAAGCATGATTTTTATCCTCCACGAGAGGGGCCCTGACAGCGCCCCATTCATCCGGCTGAACGCGCACCCTCGCCGGCTTCCACTGCTCGGGCGAGCCGCTAGGATTGCTCTGCCCCACCGGTCCCGTTCCAAGCCAGCTACCTGCTTGAAACTGCACAATATGCTCACAAGCACCCTGTTCTTCACATGCAGAGGCAAGAAAGAGGCAGAATCGGTCTAATTCGGCCAGTCTGACAGTAAATGTGGTGGAGAGCAAAACAGCCGTTTCAGAGCGATAGGACGCTTTTTTGCACATTTCGACTTAAAAAGGCCCTGTCCTCACTGAATATTGAGCTGCAATGTGTGATTTGGATGAGGTTTTATCATTACAAGCTCGCATGGGATGTGTAATGAGGGAAAAAGCATGATTTTTATCCTCCACGAGAGGGGCCCTGACAGCGCCCCATTCATCCGGCTGAACGCGCACCCTCGCCGGCTTCCACTGCTCGGGCGAGCCGCTAGGATTGCTCTGCCCCACCGGTCCCGTTCCAAGCCAGCTACCTGCTTGAAACTGCACAATATGCTCACAAGCACCCTGTTCTTCACATGCAGAGGCAAGAAAGAGGCAGAATCGGTCTAATTCGGCCAGTCTGACAGTAAATGTGGTGGAGAGCAAAACAGCCGTTTCAGAGCGATAGGACGCTTTTTTGCACATTTCGACTTAAAAAGGCCCTGTCCTCACTGAATATTGAGCTGCAATGTGTGATTTGGATGAGGTTTTATCATTACAAGCTCGCATGGGATGTGTAATGAGGGAAAAAGCATGATTTTTATCCTCCACGAGAGGGGCCCTGACAGCGCCCCATTCATCCGGCTGAACGCGCACCCTCGCCGGCTTCCACTGCTCGGGCGAGCCGCTAGGATTGCTCTGCCCCACCGGTCCCGTTCCAAGCCAGCTACCTGCTTGAAACTGCACAATATGCTCACAAGCACCCTGTTCTTCACATGCAGAGGCAAGAAAGAGGCAGAATCGGTCTAATTCGGCCAGTCTGACAGTAAATGTGGTGGAGAGCAAAACAGCCGTTTCAGAGCGATAGGACGCTTTTTTGCACATTTCGACTTAAAAAGGCCCTGTCCTCACTGAATATTGAGCTGCAATGTGTGATTTGGATGAGGTTTTATCATTACAAGCTCGCATGGGATGTGTAATGAGGGAAAAAGCATGATTTTTATCCTCCACGAGAGGGGCCCTGACAGCGCCCCATTCATCCGGCTGAACGCGCACCCTCGCCGGCTTCCACTGCTCGGGCGAGCCGCTAGGATTGCTCTGCCCCACCGGTCCCGTTCCAAGCCAGCTACCTGCTTGAAACTGCACAATATGCTCACAAGCACCCTGTTCTTCACATGCAGAGGCAAGAAAGAGGCAGAATCGGTCTAATTCGGCCAGTCTGACAGTAAATGTGGTGGAGAGCAAAACAGCCGTTTCAGAGCGATAGGATGCATTTTTGCACATTTCGACTTAAAAAGGCCCTGTCCTCACTGAATATTGAGCTGCAATGTGTGATTTGGATGAGGTTTTATCATTACAAGCTCGCATGGGATGTGTAATGAGGGAAAAAGCATGATTTTTATCCTCCACGAGAGGGGCCCTGACAGCGCCCCATTCATCCGGCTGAACGCGCACCCTCGCCGGCTTCCACTGCTCGGGCGAGCCGCTAGGATTGCTCTGCCCCACCGGTCCCGTTCCAAGCCAGCTACCTGCTTGAAACTGCACAATATGCTCACAAGCACCCTGTTCTTCACATGTAGAGGCAAGAAAGAGGCAGAATCGGTCTAATTCGGCCAGTCTGACAGTAAATGTGGTGGAGAGCAAAACAGCCGTTTCAGAGCGATAGGATGCTTTTTTGCACATTTCGACTTAAAAAGGCCCTGTCCTCACTGAATATTGAGCTGCAATGTGTGATTTGGATGAGGTTTTATCATTACAAGCTCGCATGGGATGTGTAATGAGGGAAAAAGCATGATTTTTATCCTCCACGAGAGGGGCCCTGACAGCGCCCCATTCATCCGGCTGAACGCGCACCCTCGCCGGCTTCCACTGCTCGGGCGAGCCGCTAGGATTGCTCTGCCCCACCGGTCCCGTTCCAAGCCAGCTACCTGCGTGAAACTGCACAGTATGCTCACAAGCACCCTGTTCTTCACATGTAGAGGCAAGAAAGAGGCAGAATCGGTCTAATTCGGCCAGTCTGACAGTTAAATGTGGTGGAGAGCAAAACAGCCGTTTCAGAGCGAGAGGATGCTTTTTTGCACATTTCGACTTAAAAAGGCCCTGTCCTCACTGAATATTGAGCTGCAATGTGTGATTTGGATGAGGTTTTATCATTACAAGCTCGCATGGGATGTGTAATGAGGGAAAAAGCATGATTTTTATCCTCCACGAGAGGGGCCCTGACAGCGCCCCATTCATCCGGCTGAACGCGCACCCTCGCCGGCTTCCACTGCTCGGGCGAGCCGCTAGGATTGCTCTGCCCCACCGGTCCCGTTCCAAGCCAGCTACCTGCTTGAAACTGCACAATATGCTCACAAGCACCCTGTTCTTCACATGCAGAGGCAAGAAAGAGGCAGAATCGGTCTAATTCGGCCAGTCTGACAGTAAATGTGGTGGAGAGCAAAACAGCCGTTTCAGAGCGATAGGATGCTCTTTTGCACATTTCGACTTAAAAAGGCCCTGTCCTCACTGAATATTGAGCTGCAATGTGTGATTTGGATGAGGTTTTATCATTACAAGCTCGCATGGGATGTGTAATGAGGGAAAAAGCATGATTTTTATCCTCCACGAGAGGGGCCCTGACAGCGCCCCATTCATCCGGCTGAACGCGCACCCTCGCCGGCTTCCACTGCTCGGGCGAGCCGCTAGGATTGCTCTGCCCCACCGGTCCCGTTCCAAGCCAGCTACCTGCGTGAAACTGCACAGTATGCTCACAAGCACCCTGTTCTTCACATGCAGAGGCAAGAAAGAGGCAGAATCGGTCTAATTCGGCCAGTCTGACAGTAAATGTGGTGGAGAGCAAAACAGCCGTTTCAGAGCGATAGGATGCTTTTTTGCACATTTCGACTTAAAAAGGCCCTGTCCTCACTGAATATTGAGCTGCAATGTGTGATTTGGATGAGGTTTTATCATTACAAGCTCGCATGGGATGTGTAATGAGGGAAAAAGCATGATTTTTATCCTCCACGAGAGGGGCCCTGACAGCGCCCCATTCATCCGGCTGAACGCGCACCCTCGCCGGCTTCCACTGCTCGGGCGAGCCGCTAGGATTGCTCTGCCCCACCGGTCCCGTTCCAAGCCAGCTACCTGCTTGAAACTGCACAATATGCTCACAAGCACCCTGTTCTTCACATGCAGAGGCAAGAAAGAGGCAGAATCGGTCTAATTCGGCCAGTCTGACAGTAAATGTGGTGGAGAGCAAAACAGCCGTTTCAGAGCGATAGGACGCTTTTTTGCACATTTCGACTTAAAAAGGCCCTGTCCTCACTGAATATTGAGCTGCAATGTGTGATTTGGATGAGGTTTTATCATTACAAGCTCGCATGGGATGTGTAATGAGGGAAAAAGCATGATTTTTATCCTCCACGAGAGGGGCCCTGACAGCGCCCCATTCATCCGGCTGAACGCGCACCCTCGCCGGCTTCCACTGCTCGGGCGAGCCGCTAGGATTGCTCTGCCCCACCGGTCCCGTTCCAAGCCAGCTACCTGCTTGAAACTGCACAATATGCTAACAAGCACCCTGTTCTTCACATGCAGAGGCAAGAAAGAGGCAGAATCGGTCTAATTCGGCCAGTCTGACAGTAAATGTGGTGGAGAGCAAAACAGCCGTTTCAGAGCGATAGGACGCTTTTTTGCACATTTCGACTTAAAAAGGCCCTGTCCTCACTGAATATTGAGCTGCAATGTGTGATTTGGATGAGGTTTTATCATTACAAGCTCGCATGGGATGTGTAATGAGGGAAAAATCATGATTTTTATCCTCCACGAGAGGGGCCCTGACAGCGCCCCATTCATCCGGCTGAACGCGCACCCTCGCCGGCTTCCACTGCTCGGGCGAGCCGCTAGGATTGCTCTGCCCCACCGGTCCCGTTCCAAGCCAGCTACCTGCTTGAAACTGCACAATATGCTCACAAGCACCCTGTTCTTCACATGCAGAGGCAAGAAAGAGGCAGAATCGGTCTAATTCGGCCAGTCTGACAGTAAATGTGGTGGAGAGCAAAACAGCCGTTTCAGAGCGATAGGATGCTTTTTTGCACATTTCGACTTAAAAAGGCCCTGTCCTCACTGAATATTGAGCTGCAATGTGTGATTTGGATGAGGTTTTATCATTACAAGCTCGCATGGGATGTGTAATGAGGGAAAAAGCATGATTTTTATCCTCCACGAGAGGGGCCCTGACAGCGCCCCATTCATCCGGCTGAACGCGCACCCTCGCCGGCTTCCACTGCTCGGGCGAGCCGCTAGGATTGCTCTGCCCCACCGGTCCCGTTCCAAGCCAGCTACCTGCGTGAAACTGCACAGTATGCTCACAAGCACCCTGTTCTTCACATGCAGAGGCAAGAAAGAGGCAGAATCGGTCTAATTCGGCCAGTCTGACAGTAAATGTGGTGGAGAGCAAAACAGCCGTTTCAGAGCGATAGGATGCTTTTTTGCACATTTCGACTTAAAAAGGCCCTGTCCTCACTGAATATTGAGCTGCAATGTGTGATTTGGATGAGGTTTTATCATTACAAGCTCGCATGGGATGTGTAATGAGGGAAAAATCATGATTTTTATCCTCCACGAGAGGGGCCCTGACAGCGCCCCATTCATCCGGCTGAACGCGCACCCTCGCCGGCTTCCACTGCTCGGGCGAGCCGCTAGGATTGCTCTGCCCCACCGGTCCCGTTCCAAGCCAGCTACCTGCTTGAAACTGCACAATATGCTCACAAGCACCCTGTTCTTCACATGCAGAGGCAAGAAAGAGGCAGAATCGGTCTAATTCGGCCAGTCTGACAGTAAATGTGGTGGAGAGCAAAACAGCCGTTTCAGAGCGATAGGACGCTTTTTTGCACATTTCGACTTAAAAAGGCCCTGTCCTCACTGAATATTGAGCTGCAATGTGTGATTTGGATGAGGTTTTATCATTACAAGCTCGCATGGGATGTGTAATGAGGGAAAAAGCATGATTTTTATCCTCCACGAGAGGGGCCCTGACAGCGCCCCATTCATCCGGCTGAACGCGCACCCTCGCCGGCTTCCACTGCTCGGGCGAGCCGCTAGGATTGCTCTGCCCCACCGGTCCCGTTCCAAGCCAGCTACCTGCTTGAAACTGCACAATATGCTCACAAGCACCCTGTTCTTCACATGCAGAGGCAAGAAAGAGGCAGAATCGGTCTAATTCGGCCAGTCTGACAGTAAATGTGGTGGAGAGCAAAACAGCCGTTTCAGAGCGATAGGATGCTCTTTTGCACATTTCGACTTAAAAAGGCCCTGTCCTCACTGAATATTGAGCTGCAATGTGTGATTTGGATGAGGTTTTATTATTACAAGCTCGCATGGGATGTGTAATGAGGGAAAAAGCATGATTTTTATCCTCCACGAGAGGGGCCCTGACAGCGCCCCATTCATCCGGCTGAACGCGCACCCTCGCCGGCTTCCACTGCTCGGGCGAGCCGCTAGGATTGCTCTGCCCCACCGGTCCCGTTCCAAGCCAGCTACCTGCTTGAAACTGCACAATATGCTCACAAGCACCCTGTTCTTCACATGCAGAGGCAAGAAAGAGGCAGAATCGGTCTAATTCGGCCAGTCTGACAGTAAATGTGGTGGAGAGCAAAACAGCCGTTTCAGAGCGATAGGACGCTTTTTTGCACATTTCGACTTAAAAAGGCCCTGTCCTCACTGAATATTGAGCTGCAATGTGTGATTTGGATGAGGTTTTATCATTACAAGCTCGCATGGGATGTGTAATGAGGGAAAAAGCATGATTTTTATCCTCCACGAGAGGGGCCCTGACAGCGCCCCATTCATCCGGCTGAACGCGCACCCTCGCCGGCTTCCACTGCTCGGGCGAGCCGCTAGGATTGCTCTGCCCCACCGGTCCCGTTCCAAGCCAGCTACCTGCTTGAAACTGCACAATATGCTCACAAGCACCCTGTTCTTCACATGCAGAGGCAAGAAAGAGGCAGAATCGGTCTAATTCGGCCAGTCTGACAGTAAATGTGGTGGAGAGCAAAACAGCCGTTTCAGAGCGATAGGACGCTTTTTTGCACATTTCGACTTAAAAAGGCCCTGTCCTCACTGAATATTGAGCTGCAATGTGTGATTTGGATGAGGTTTTATCATTACAAGCTCGCATGGGATGTGTAATGAGGGAAAAAGCATGATTTTTATCCTCCACGAGAGGGGCCCTGACAGCGCCCCATTCATCCGGCTGAACGCGCACCCTCGCCGGCTTCCACTGCTCGGGCGAGCCGCTAGGATTGCTCTGCCCCACCGGTCCCGTTCCAAGCCAGCTACCTGCTTGAAACTGCACAATATGCTCACAAGCACCCTGTTCTTCACATGCAGAGGCAAGAAAGAGGCAGAATCGGTCTAATTCGGCCAGTCTGACAGTAAATGTGGTGGAGAGCAAAACAGCCGTTTCAGAGCGATAGGACGCTTTTTTGCACATTTCGACTTAAAAAGGCCCTGTCCTCACTGAATATTGAGCTGCAATGTGTGATTTGGATGAGGTTTTATCATTACAAGCTCGCATGGGATGTGTAATGAGGGAAAAAGCATGATTTTTATCCTCCACGAGAGGGGCCCTGACAGCGCCCCATTCATCCGGCTGAACGCGCACCCTCGCCGGCTTCCACTGCTCGGGCGAGCCGCTAGGATTGCTCTGCCCCACCGGTCCCGTTCCAAGCCAGCTACCTGCGTGAAACTGCACAGTATGCTCACAAGCACCCTGTTCTTCACATGTAGAGGCAAGAAAGAGGCAGAATCGGTCTAATTCGGCCAGTCTGACAGTAAATGTGGTGGAGAGCAAAACAGCCGTTTCAGAGCGATAGGTTGCTTTTTTGCACATTTCGACTTAAAAAGGCCCTGTCCTCACTGAATATTGAGCTGCAATGTGTGATTTGGATGAGGTTTTATCATTACAAGCTCGCATGGGATGTGTAATGAGGGAAAAAGCATGATTTTTATCCTCCACGAGAGGGGCCCTGACAGCGCCCCATTCATCCGGCTGAACGCGCACCCTCGCCGGCTTCCACTGCTCGGGCGAGCCGCTAGGATTGCTCTGCCCCACCGGTCCCGTTCCAAGCCAGCTACCTGCTTGAAACTGCACAATATGCTCACAAGCACCCTGTTCTTCACATGTAGAGGCAAGAAAGAGGCAGAATCGGTCTAATTCGGCCAGTCTGACAGAAAATGTGGTGGAGAGCAAAACAGCCGTTTCAGAGCGATAGGATGCTTTTTTGCACATTTCGACTTAAAAAGGCCCTGTCCTCACTGAATATTGAGCTGCAATGTGTGATTTGGATGAGGTTTTATCATTACAAGCTCGCATGGGATGTGTAATGAGGGAGAAAGCATGATTTTTATCCTCCACGAGAGGGGCCCTGACAGCGCCCCATTCATCCGGCTGAACGCGCACCCTCGCCGGCTTCCACTGCTCGGGCGAGCCGCTAGGATTGCTCTGCCCCACCGGTCCCGTTCCAAGCCAGCTACCTGCGTGAAACTGCACAGTATGCTCACAAGCACCCTGTTCTTCACATGTAGAGGCAAGAAAGAGGCAGAATCGGTCTAATTCGGCCAGTCTGACAGTAAATGTGGTGGAGAGCAAAACAGCCGTTTCAGAGCGATAGGTTGCTTTTTTGCACATTTCGACTTAAAAAGGCCCTGTCCTCACTGAATATTGAGCTGCAATGTGTGATTTGGATGAGGTTTTATCATTACAAGCTCGCATGGGATGTGTAATGAGGGAAAAAGCATGATTTTTATCCTCCACGAGAGGGGCCCTGACAGCGCCCCATTCATCCGGCTGAACGCGCACCCTCGCCGGCTTCCACTGCTCGGGCGAGCCGCTAGGATTGCTCTGCCCCACCGGTCCCGTTCCAAGCCAGCTACCTGCTTGAAACTGCACAATATGCTCACAAGCACCCTGTTCTTCACATGCAGAGGCAAGAAAGAGGCAGAATCGGTCTAATTCGGCCAGTCTGACAGTAAATGTGGTGGAGAGCAAAACAGCCGTTTCAGAGCGATAGGACGCTTTTTTGCACATTTCGACTTAAAAAGGCCCTGTCCTCACTGAATATTGAGCTGCAATGTGTGATTTGGATGAGGTTTTATCATTACAAGCTCGCATGGGATGTGTAATGAGGGAAAAAGCATGATTTTTATCCTCCACGAGAGGGGCCCTGACAGCGCCCCATTCATCCGGCTGAACGCGCACCCTCGCCGGCTTCCACTGCTCGGGCGAGCCGCTAGGATTGCTCTGCCCCACCGGTCCCGTTCCAAGCCAGCTACCTGCTTGAAACTGCACAATATGCTCACAAGCACCCTGTTCTTCACATGCAGAGGCAAGAAAGAGGCAGAATCGGTCTAATTCGGCCAGTCTGACAGTAAATGTGGTGGAGAGCAAAACAGCCGTTTCAGAGCGATAGGACGCTTTTTTGCACATTTCGACTTAAAAAGGCCCTGTCCTCACTGAATATTGAGCTGCAATGTGTGATTTGGATGAGGTTTTATCATTACAAGCTCGCATGGGATGTGTAATGAGGGAAAAAGCATGATTTTTATCCTCCACGAGAGGGGCCCTGACAGCGCCCCATTCATCCGGCTGAACGCGCACCCTCGCCGGCTTCCACTGCTCGGGCGAGCCGCTAGGATTGCTCTGCCCCACCGGTCCCGTTCCAAGCCAGCTACCTGCTTGAAACTGCACAATATGCTCACAAGCACCCTGTTCTTCACATGCAGAGGCAAGAAAGAGGCAGAATCGGTCTAATTCGGCCAGTCTGACAGTAAATGTGGTGGAGAGCAAAACAGCCGTTTCAGAGCGATAGGACGCTTTTTTGCACATTTCGACTTAAAAAGGCCCTGTCCTCACTGAATATTGAGCTGCAATGTGTGATTTGGATGAGGTTTTATCATTACAAGCTCGCATGGGATGTGTAATGAGGGAAAAAGCATGATTTTTATCCTCCACGAGAGGGGCCCTGACAGCGCCCCATTCATCCGGCTGAACGCGCACCCTCGCCGGCTTCCACTGCTCGGGCGAGCCGCTAGGATTGCTCTGCCCCACCGGTCCCGTTCCAAGCCAGCTACCTGCTTGAAACTGCACAATATGCTCACAAGCACCCTGTTCTTCACATGCAGAGGCAAGAAAGAGGCAGAATCGGTCTAATTCGGCCAGTCTGACAGTAAATGTGGTGGAGAGCAAAACAGCCGTTTCAGAGCGATAGGACGCTTTTTTGCACATTTCGACTTAAAAAGGCCCTGTCCTCACTGAATATTGAGCTGCAATGTGTGATTTGGATGAGGTTTTATCATTACAAGCTCGCATGGGATGTGTAATGAGGGAAAAAGCATGATTTTTATCCTCCACGAGAGGGGCCCTGACAGCGCCCCATTCATCCGGCTGAACGCGCACCCTCGCCGGCTTCCACTGCTCGGGCGAGCCGCTAGGATTGCTCTGCCCCACCGGTCCCGTTCCAAGCCAGCTACCTGCGTGAAACTGCACAGTATGCTCACAAGCACCCTGTTCTTCACATGTAGAGGCAAGAAAGAGGCAGAATCGGTCTAATTCGGCCAGTCTGACAGTAAATGTGGTGGAGAGCAAAACAGCCGTTTCAGAGCGATAGGTTGCTTTTTTGCACATTTCGACTTAAAAAGGCCCTGTCCTCACTGAATATTGAGCTGCAATGTGTGATTTGGATGAGGTTTTATCATTACAAGCTCGCATGGGATGTGTAATGAGGGAAAAAGCATGATTTTTATCCTCCACGAGAGGGGCCCTGACAGCGCCCCATTCATCCGGCTGAACGCGCACCCTCGCCGGCTTCCACTGCTCGGGCGAGCCGCTAGGATTGCTCTGCCCCACCGGTCCCGTTCCAAGCCAGCTACCTGCTTGAAACTGCACAATATGCTCACAAGCACCCTGTTCTTCACATGTAGAGGCAAGAAAGAGGCAGAATCGGTCTAATTCGGCCAGTCTGACAGAAAATGTGGTGGAGAGCAAAACAGCCGTTTCAGAGCGATAGGATGCTTTTTTGCACATTTCGACTTAAAAAGGCCCTGTCCTCACTGAATATTGAGCTGCAATGTGTGATTTGGATGAGGTTTTATCATTACAAGCTCGCATGGGATGTGTAATGAGGGAGAAAGCATGATTTTTATCCTCCACGAGAGGGGCCCTGACAGCGCCCCATTCATCCGGCTGAACGCGCACCCTCGCCGGCTTCCACTGCTCGGGCGAGCCGCTAGGATTGCTCTGCCCCACCGGTCCCGTTCCAAGCCAGCTACCTGCGTGAAACTGCACAGTATGCTCACAAGCACCCTGTTCTTCACATGTAGAGGCAAGAAAGAGGCAGAATCGGTCTAATTCGGCCAGTCTGACAGTAAATGTGGTGGAGAGCAAAACAGCCGTTTCAGAGCGATAGGTTGCTTTTTTGCACATTTCGACTTAAAAAGGCCCTGTCCTCACTGAATATTGAGCTGCAATGTGTGATTTGGATGAGGTTTTATCATTACAAGCTCGCATGGGATGTGTAATGAGGGAAAAAGCATGATTTTTATCCTCCACGAGAGGGGCCCTGACAGCGCCCCATTCATCCGGCTGAACGCGCACCCTCGCCGGCTTCCACTGCTCGGGCGAGCCGCTAGGATTGCTCTGCCCCACCGGTCCCGTTCCAAGCCAGCTACCTGCTTGAAACTGCACAATATGCTCACAAGCACCCTGTTCTTCACATGTAGAGGCAAGAAAGAGGCAGAATCGGTCTAATTCGGCCAGTCTGACAGTAAATGTGGTGGAGAGCAAAACAGCCGTTTCAGAGCGATAGGATGCTTTTTTGCACATTTCGACTTAAAAAGGCCCTGTCCTCACTGAATATTGAGCTGCAATGTGTGATTTGGATGAGGTTTTATCATTACAAGCTCGCATGGGATGTGTAATGAGGGAAAAAGCATGATTTTTATCCTCCACGAGAGGGGCCCTGACAGCGCCCCATTCATCCGGCTGAACGCGCACCCTCGCCGGCTTCCACTGCTCGGGCGAGCCGCTAGGATTGCTCTGCCCCACCGGTCCCGTTCCAAGGCAGCTACCTGCTTGAAACTGCACAATATGCTCACTAGCACCCTGTTCTTCACATGTAGAGGCAAGAAAGAGGCAGAATCGGTCTAATTCGGCCAGTCTGACAGTAAATGTGGTGAAGAGCAAAACAGCCGTTTCAGAGCGATAGGATGCTTTTTTGCACATTTCGACTTAAAAAGGCCCTGTCCTCACTGAATATTGAGCTGCAATGTGTGATTTGGATGAGGTTTTGTCATTACAAGCTCGCATGGGATGTGTAATGAGGGAAAAGGCATGATTTTTATCCTCCACGAGAGGGGCCCTGACAGCGCCCCATTCATCCGGCTGAACGCGCACCCTCGCCGGCTTCCACTGCTCGGGCGAGCCGCTAGGATTGCTCTGCCCCACCGGTCCCGTTCCAAGCCAGCTACCTGCTTGAAACTGCACAATATGCTCACAAGCACCCTGTTCTTCACATGTAGAGGCAAGAAAGAGGCAGAATCGGTCTAATTCGGCCAGTCTGACAGTAAATGTGGTGGAGAGCAAAACAGCCGTTTCAGAGCGATAGGATGCTTTTTTGCACATTTCGACTTAAAAAGGCCCTGTCCTCACTGAATATTGAGCTGCAATGTGTGATTTGGATGAGGTTTTATCATTACAAGCTCGCATGGGATGTGTAATGAGGGAAAAAGCATGATTTTTATCCTCCACGAGAGGGGCCCTGACAGCGCCCCATTCATCCGGCTGAACGCGCACCCTCGCCGGCTTCCACTGCTCGGGCGAGCCGCTAGGATTGCTCTGCCCCACCGGTCCCGTTCCAAGGCAGCTACCTGCTTGAAACTGCACAATATGCTCACTAGCACCCTGTTCTTCACATGTAGAGGCAAGAAAGAGGCAGAATCGGTCTAATTCGGCCAGTCTGACAGTAAATGTGGTGAAGAGCAAAACAGCCGTTTCAGAGCGATAGGATGCTTTTTTGCACATTTCGACTTAAAAAGGCCCTGTCCTCACTGAATATTGAGCTGCAATGTGTGATTTGGATGAGGTTTTGTCATTACAAGCTCGCATGGGATGTGTAATGAGGGAAAAGGCATGATTTTTATCCTCCACGAGAGGGGCCCTGACAGCGCCCCATTCATCCGGCTGAACGCGCACCCTCGCCGGCTTCCACTGCTCGGGCGAGCCGCTAGGATTGCTCTGCCCCACCGGTCCCGTTCCAAGCCAGCTACCTGCTTGAAACTGCACAATATGCTCACAAGCACCCTGTTCTTCACATGCAGAGGCAAGAAAGAGGCAGAATCGGTCTAATTCGGCCAGTCTGACAGTAAATGTGGTGGAGAGCAAAACAGCCGTTTCAGAGCGATAGGACGCTTTTTTGCACATTTCGACTTAAAAAGGCCCTGTCCTCACTGAATATTGAGCTGCAATGTGTGATTTGGATGAGGTTTTATCATTACAAGCTCGCATGGGATGTGTAATGAGGGAAAAAGCATGATTTTTATCCTCCACGAGAGGGGCCCTGACAGCGCCCCATTCATCCGGCTGAACGCGCACCCTCGCCGGCTTCCACTGCTCGGGCGAGCCGCTAGGATTGCTCTGCCCCACCGGTCCCGTTCCAAGCCAGCTACCTGCTTGAAACTGCACAATATGCTCACAAGCACCCTGTTCTTCACATGCAGAGGCAAGAAAGAGGCAGAATCGGTCTAATTCGGCCAGTCTGACAGTAAATGTGGTGGAGAGCAAAACAGCCGTTTCAGAGCGATAGGATGCTTTTTTGCACATTTCGACTTAAAAAGGCCCTGTCCTCACTGAATATTGAGCTGCAATGTGTGATTTGGATGAGGTTTTGTCATTACAAGCTCGCATGGGATGTGTAATGAGGGAAAAGGCATGATTTTTATCCTCCACGAGAGGGGCCCTGACAGCGCCCCATTCATCCGGCTGAACGCGCACCCTCGCCGGCTTCCACTGCTCGGGCGAGCCGCTAGGATTGCTCTGCCCCACCGGTCCCGTTCCAAGCCAGCTACCTGCTTGAAACTGCACAATATGCTCACAAGCACCCTGTTCTTCACATGTAGAGGCAAGAAAGAGGCAGAATCGGTCTAATTCGGCCAGTCTGACAGTAAATGTGGTGGAGAGCAAAACAGCCGTTTCAGAGCGATAGGATGCTTTTTTGCACATTTCGACTTAAAAAGGCCCTGTCCTCACTGAATATTGAGCTGCAATGTGTGATTTGGATGAGGTTTTATCATTACAAGCTCGCATGGGATGTGTAATGAGGGAAAAAGCATGATTTTTATCCTCCACGAGAGGGGCCCTGACAGCGCCCCATTCATCCGGCTGAACGCGCACCCTCGCCGGCTTCCACTGCTCGGGCGAGCCGCTAGGATTGCTCTGCCCCACCGGTCCCGTTCCAAGCCAGCTACCTGCGTGAAACTGCACAGTATGCTCACAAGCACCCTGTTCTTCACATGTAGAGGCAAGAAAGAGGCAGAATCGGTCTAATTCGGCCAGTCTGACAGTAAATGTGGTGGAGAGCAAAACAGCCGTTTCAGAGCGATAGGATGCTTTTTTGCACATTTCGACTTAAAAAGGCCCTGTCCTCACTGAATATTGAGCTGCAATGTGTGATTTGGATGAGGTTTTTTATCATTACAAGCTCGCATGGGATGTGTAATGAGGGAAAAAGCATGATTTTTATCCTCCACAAGAGGGGCCCTGACAGCGCCCCATTCATCCGGCTGAACGCGCACCCTCGCCGGCTTCCACTGCTCGGGCGAGCCGCTAGGATTGCTCTGCCCCACCGGTCCCGTTCCAAGCCAGCTACCTGCTTGAAACTGCACAATATGCTCACAAGCACCCTGTTCTTCACATGCAGAGGCAAGAAAGAGGCAGAATCGGTCTAATTCGGCCAGTCTGACAGTAAATGTGGTGGAGAGCAAAACAGCCGTTTCAGAGCGATAGGATGCTTTTTTGCACATTTCGACTTAAAAAGGCCCTGTCCTCACTGAATATTGAGCTGCAATGTGTGATTTGGATGAGGTTTTATCATTACAAGCTCGCATGGGATGTGTAATGAGGGAAAAAGCATGATTTTTATCCTCCACGAGAGGGGCCCTGACAGCGCCCCATTCATCCGGCTGAACGCGCACCCTCGCCGGCTTCCACTGCTCGGGCGAGCCGCTAGGATTGCTCTGCCCCACCGGTCCCGTTCCAAGCCAGCTACCTGCGTGAAACTGCACAGTATGCTCACAAGCACCCTGTTCTTCACATGTAGAGGCAAGAAAGAGGCAGAATCGGTCTAATTCGGCCAGTCTGACAGTAAATGTGGTGGAGAGCAAAACAGCCGTTTCAGATTGATAGGTTGCTTTTTTGCACATTTCGACTTAAAAAGGCCCTGTCCTCACTGAATATTGAGCTGCAATGTGTGATTTGGATGAGGTTTTATCATTACAAGCTCGCATGGGATGTGTAATGAGGGAAAAAGCATGATTTTTATCCTCCACGAGAGGGGCCCTGACAGCGCCCCATTCATCCGGCTGAACGCGCACCCTCGCCGGCTTCCACTGCTCGGGCGAGCCGCTAGGATTGCTCTGCCCCACCGGTCCCGTTCCAAGCCAGCTACCTGCTTGAAACTGCACAATATGCTCACAAGCACCCTGTTCTTCACATGTAGAGGCAAGAAAGAGGCAGAATCGGTCTAATTCGGCCAGTCTGACAGTAAATGTGGTGGAGAGCAAAACAGCCGTTTCAGAGCGATAGGATGCTTTTTTGCACATTTCGACTTAAAAAGGCCCTGTCCTCACTGAATATTGAGCTGCAATGTGTGATTTGGATGAGGTTTTATCATTACAAGCTCGCATGGGATGTGTAATGAGGGAAAAAGCATGATTTTTATCCTCCACGAGAGGGGCCCTGACAGCGCCCCATTCATCCGGCTGAACGCGCACCCTCGCCGGCTTCCACTGCTCGGGCGAGCCGCTAGGATTGCTCTGCCCCACCGGTCCCGTTCCAAGCCAGCTACCTGCTTGAAACTGCACAATATGCTCACAAGCACCCTGTTCTTCACATGCAGAGGCAAGAAAGAGGCAGAATCGGTCTAATTCGGCCAGTCTGACAGTAAATGTGGTGGAGAGCAAAACAGCCGTTTCAGAGCGATAGGACGCTTTTTTGCACATTTCGACTTAAAAAGGCCCTGTCCTCACTGAATATTGAGCTGCAATGTGTGATTTGGATGAGGTTTTATCATTACAAGCTCGCATGGGATGTGTAATGAGGGAAAAAGCATGATTTTTATCCTCCACGAGAGGGGCCCTGACAGCGCCCCATTCATCCGGCTGAACGCGCACCCTCGCCGGCTTCCACTGCTCGGGCGAGCCGCTAGGATTGCTCTGCCCCACCGGTCCCGTTCCAAGCCAGCTACCTGCTTGAAACTGCACAATATGCTCACAAGCACCCTGTTCTTCACATGCAGAGGCAAGAAAGAGGCAGAATCGGTCTAATTCGGCCAGTCTGACAGTAAATGTGGTGGAGAGCAAAACAGCCGTTTCAGAGCGATAGGACGCTTTTTTGCACATTTCGACTTAAAAAGGCCCTGTCCTCACTGAATATTGAGCTGCAATGTGTGATTTGGATGAGGTTTTATCATTACAAGCTCGCATGGGATGTGTAATGAGGGAAAAAGCATGATTTTTATCCTCCACGAGAGGGGCCCTGACAGCGCCCCATTCATCCGGCTGAACGCGCACCCTCGCCGGCTTCCACTGCTCGGGCGAGCCGCTAGGATTGCTCTGCCCCACCGGTCCCGTTCCAAGCCAGCTACCTGCTTGAAACTGCACAATATGCTCACAAGCACCCTGTTCTTCACATGCAGAGGCAAGAAAGAGGCAGAATCGGTCTAATTCGGCCAGTCTGACAGTAAATGTGGTGGAGAGCAAAACAGCCGTTTCAGAGCGATAGGACGCTTTTTTGCACATTTCGACTTAAAAAGGCCCTGTCCTCACTGAATATTGAGCTGCAATGTGTGATTTGGATGAGGTTTTATCATTACAAGCTCGCATGGGATGTGTAATGAGGGAAAAAGCATGATTTTTATCCTCCACGAGAGGGGCCCTGACAGCGCCCCATTCATCCGGCTGAACGCGCACCCTCGCCGGCTTCCACTGCTCGGGCGAGCCGCTAGGATTGCTCTGCCCCACCGGTCCCGTTCCAAGCCAGCTACCTGCTTGAAACTGCACAATATGCTCACAAGCACCCTGTTCTTCACATGCAGAGGCAAGAAAGAGGCAGAATCGGTCTAATTCGGCCAGTCTGACAGTAAATGTGGTGGAGAGCAAAACAGCCGTTTCAGAGCGATAGGACGCTTTTTTGCACATTTCGACTTAAAAAGGCCCTGTCCTCACTGAATATTGAGCTGCAATGTGTGATTTGGATGAGGTTTTATCATTACAAGCTCGCATGGGATGTGTAATGAGGGAAAAAGCATGATTTTTATCCTCCACGAGAGGGGCCCTGACAGCGCCCCATTCATCCGGCTGAACGCGCACCCTCGCCGGCTTCCACTGCTCGGGCGAGCCGCTAGGATTGCTCTGCCCCACCGGTCCCGTTCCAAGCCAGCTACCTGCGTGAAACTGCACAGTATGCTCACAAGCACCCTGTTCTTCACATGTAGAGGCAAGAAAGAGGCAGAATCGGTCTAATTCGGCCAGTCTGACAGTAAATGTGGTGGAGAGCAAAACAGCCGTTTCAGAGCGATAGGTTGCTTTTTTGCACATTTCGACTTAAAAAGGCCCTGTCCTCACTGAATATTGAGCTGCAATGTGTGATTTGGATGAGGTTTTATCATTACAAGCTCGCATGGGATGTGTAATGAGGGAAAAAGCATGATTTTTATCCTCCACGAGAGGGGCCCTGACAGCGCCCCATTCATCCGGCTGAACGCGCACCCTCGCCGGCTTCCACTGCTCGGGCGAGCCGCTAGGATTGCTCTGCCCCACCGGTCCCGTTCCAAGCCAGCTACCTGCTTGAAACTGCACAATATGCTCACAAGCACCCTGTTCTTCACATGTAGAGGCAAGAAAGAGGCAGAATCGGTCTAATTCGGCCAGTCTGACAGTAAATGTGGTGGAGAGCAAAACAGCCGTTTCAGAGCGATAGGTTGCTTTTTTGCACATTTCGACTTAAAAAGGCCCTGTCCTCACTGAATATTGAGCTGCAATGTGTGATTTGGATGAGGTTTTATCATTACAAGCTCGCATGGGATGTGTAATGAGGGAAAAAGCATGATTTTTATCCTCCACGAGAGGGGCCCTGACAGCGCCCCATTCATCCGGCTGAACGCGCACCCTCGCCGGCTTCCACTGCTCGGGCGAGCCGCTAGGATTGCTCTGCCCCACCGGTCCCGTTCCAAGCCAGCTACCTGCTTGAAACTGCACAATATGCTCACAAGCACCCTGTTCTTCACATGTAGAGGCAAGAAAGAGGCAGAATCGGTCTAATTCGGCCAGTCTGACAGTAAATGTGGTGGAGAGCAAAACAGCCGTTTCAGAGCGATAGGATGCTTTTTTGCACATTTCGACTTAAAAAGGCCCTGTCCTCACTGAATATTGAGCTGCAATGTGTGATTTGGATGAGGTTTTATCATTACAAGCTCGCATGGGATGTGTAATGAGGGAAAAAGCATGATTTTTATCCTCCACGAGAGGGGCCCTGACAGCGCCCCATTCATCCGGCTGAACGCGCACCCTCGCCGGCTTCCACTGCTCGGGCGAGCCGCTAGGATTGCTCTGCCCCACCGGTCCCGTTCCAAGCCAGCTACCTGCGTGAAACTGCACAGTATGCTCACAAGCACCCTGTTCTTCACATGTAGAGGCAAGAAAGAGGCAGAATCGGTCTAATTCGGCCAGTCTGACAGTAAATGTGGTGGAGAGCAAAACAGCCGTTTCAGAGCGATAGGTTGCTTTTTTGCACATTTCGACTTAAAAAGGCCCTGTCCTCACTGAATATTGAGCTGCAATGTGTGATTTGGATGAGGTTTTATCATTACAAGCTCGCATGGGATGTGTAATGAGGGAAAAAGCATGATTTTTATCCTCCACGAGAGGGGCCCTGACAGCGCCCCATTCATCCGGCTGAACGCGCACCCTCGCCGGCTTCCACTGCTCGGGCGAGCCGCTAGGATTGCTCTGCCCCACCGGTCCCGTTCCAAGCCAGCTACCTGCTTGAAACTACACAATATGCTCACAAGCACCCTGTTCTTCACATGTAGAGGCAAGAAAGAGGCAGAATCGGTCTAATTCGGCCAGTCTGACAGTAAATGTGGTGGAGAGCAAAACAGCCGTTTCAGAGCGATAGGATGCTTTTTTGCACATTTCGACTTAAAAAGGCCCTGTCCTCACTGAATATTGAGCTGCAATGTGTGATTTGGATGAGGTTTTATCATTACAAGCTCGCATGGGATGTGTAATGAGGGAAAAAGCATGATTTTTATCCTCCACGAGAGGGGCCCTGACAGCGCCCCATTCATCCGGCTGAACGCGCACCCTCGCCGGCTTCCACTGCTCGGGCGAGCCGCTAGGATTGCTCTGCCCCACCGGTCCCGTTCCAAGGCAGCTACCTGCTTGAAACTGCACAATATGCTCACTAGCACCCTGTTCTTCACATGTAGAGGCAAGAAAGAGGCAGAATCGGTCTAATTCGGCCAGTCTGACAGTAAATGTGGTGAAGAGCAAAACAGCCGTTTCAGAGCGATAGGATGCTTTTTTGCACATTTCGACTTAAAAAGGCCCTGTCCTCACTGAATATTGAGCTGCAATGTGTGATTTGGATGATGTTTTATCATTACAAGCTCGCATGGGATGTGTAATGAGGGAAAAAGCATGATTTTTATCCTCCACGAGAGGGGCCCTGACAGCGCCCCATTCATCCGGCTGAACGCGCACCCTCGCCGGCTTCCACTGCTCGGGCGAGCCGCTAGGATTGCTCTGCCCCACCGGTCCCGTTCCAAGCCAGCTACCTGCGTGAAACTGCACAGTATGCTCACAAGCACCCTGTTCTTCACATGTAGAGGCAAGAAAGAGGCAGAATCGGTCTAATTCGGCCAGTCTGACAGTAAATGTGGTGGAGAGCAAAACAGCCGTTTCAGAGCGATAGGTTGCTTTTTTGCACATTTCGACTTAAAAAGGCCCTGTCCTCACTGAATATTGAGCTGCAATGTGTGATTTGGATGAGGTTTTATCATTACAAGCTCGCATGGGATGTGTAATGAGGGAAAAAGCATGATTTTTATCCTCCACGAGAGGGGCCCTGACAGCGCCCCATTCATCCGGCTGAACGCGCACCCTCGCCGGCTTCCACTGCTCGGGCGAGCCGCTAGGATTGCTCTGCCCCACCGGTCCCGTTCCAAGCCAGCTACCTGCTTGAAACTGCACAATATGCTCACAAGCACCCTGTTCTTCACATGTAGAGGCAAGAAAGAGGCAGAATCGGTCTAATTCGGCCAGTCTGACAGTAAATGTGGTGGAGAGCAAAACAGCCGTTTCAGAGCGATAGGATGCTTTTTTGCACATTTCGACTTAAAAAGGCCCTGTCCTCACTGAATATTGAGCTGCAATGTGTGATTTGGATGAGGTTTTATCATTACAAGCTCGCATGGGATGTGTAATGAGGGAAAAAGCATGATTTTTATCCTCCACGAGAGGGGCCCTGACAGCGCCCCATTCATCCGGCTGAACGCGCACCCTCGCCGGCTTCCACTGCTCGGGCGAGCCGCTAGGATTGCTCTGCCCCACCGGTCCCGTTCCAAGCCAGCTACCTGCGTGAAACTGCACAGTATGCTCACAAGCACCCTGTTCTTCACATGTAGAGGCAAGAAAGAGGCAGAATCGGTCTAATTCGGCCAGTCTGACAGTAAATGTGGTGGAGAGCAAAACAGCCGTTTCAGAGCGATAGGTTGCTTTTTTGCACATTTCGACTTAAAAAGGCCCTGTCCTCACTGAATATTGAGCTGCAATGTGTGATTTGGATGAGGTTTTATCATTACAAGCTCGCATGGGATGTGTAATGAGGGAAAAAGCATGATTTTTATCCTCCACGAGAGGGGCCCTGACAGCGCCCCATTCATCCGGCTGAACGCGCACCCTCGCCGGCTTCCACTGCTCGGGCGAGCCGCTAGGATTGCTCTGCCCCACCGGTCCCGTTCCAAGCCAGCTACCTGCTTGAAACTGCACAATATGCTCACAAGCACCCTGTTCTTCACATGTAGAGGCAAGAAAGAGGCAGAATCGGTCTAATTCGGCCAGTCTGACAGTAAATGTGGTGGAGAGCAAAACAGCCGTTTCAGAGCGATAGGATGCTTTTTTGCACATTTCGACTTAAAAAGGCCCTGTCCTCACTGAATATTGAGCTGCAATGTGTGATTTGGATGAGGTTTTATCATTACAAGCTCGCATGGGATGTGTAATGAGGGAAAAAGCATGATTTTTATCCTCCACGAGAGGGGCCCTGACAGCGCCCCATTCATCCGGCTGAACGCGCACCCTCGCCGGCTTCCACTGCTCGGGCGAGCCGCTAGGATTGCTCTGCCCCACCGGTCCCGTTCCAAGGCAGCTACCTGCTTGAAACTGCACAATATGCTCACTAGCACCCTGTTCTTCACATGTAGAGGCAAGAAAGAGGCAGAATCGGTCTAATTCGGCCAGTCTGACAGTAAATGTGGTGAAGAGCAAAACAGCCGTTTCAGAGCGATAGGATGCTTTTTTGCACATTTCGACTTAAAAAGGCCCTGTCCTCACTGAATATTGAGCTGCAATGTGTGATTTGGATGAGGTTTTGTCATTACAAGCTCGCATGGGATGTGTAATGAGGGAAAAGGCATGATTTTTATCCTCCACGAGAGGGGCCCTGACAGCGCCCCATTCATCCGGCTGAACGCGCACCCTCGCCGGCTTCCACTGCTCGGGCGAGCCGCTAGGATTGCTCTGCCCCACCGGTCCCGTTCCAAGCCAGCTACCTGCTTGAAACTGCACAATATGCTCACAAGCACCCTGTTCTTCACATGTAGAGGCAAGAAAGAGGCAGAATCGGTCTAATTCGGCCAGTCTGACAGTAAATGTGGTGGAGAGCAAAACAGCCGTTTCAGAGCGATAGGATGCTTTTTTGCACATTTCGACTTAAAAAGGCCCTGTCCTCACTGAATATTGAGCTGCAATGTGTGATTTGGATGAGGTTTTATCATTACAAGCTCGCATGGGATGTGTAATGAGGGAAAAAGCATGATTTTTATCCTCCACGAGAGGGGCCCTGACAGCGCCCCATTCATCCGGCTGAACGCGCACCCTCGCCGGCTTCCACTGCTCGGGCGAGCCGCTAGGATTGCTCTGCCCCACCGGTCCCGTTCCAAGCCAGCTACCTGCGTGAAACTGCACAGTATGCTCACAAGCACCCTGTTCTTCACATGTAGAGGCAAGAAAGAGGCAGAATCGGTCTAATTCGGCCAGTCTGACAGTAAATGTGGTGGAGAGCAAAACAGCCGTTTCAGAGCGATAGGATGCTTTTTTGCACATTTCGACTTAAAAAGGCCCTGTCCTCACTGAATATTGAGCTGCAATGTGTGATTTGGATGAGGTTTTATCATTACAAGCTCGCATGGGATGTGTAATGAGGGAAAAAGCATGATTTTTATCCTCCACGAGAGGGGCCCTGACAGCGCCCCATTCATCCGGCTGAACGCGCACCCTCGCCGGCTTCCACTGCTCGGGCGAGCCGCTAGGATTGCTCTGCCCCACCGGTCCCGTTCCAAGCCAGCTACCTGCTTGAAACTGCACAATATGCTCACAAGCACCCTGTTCTTCACATGCAGAGGCAAGAAAGAGGCAGAATCGGTCTAATTCGGCCAGTCTGACAGTAAATGTGGTGGAGAGCAAAACAGCCGTTTCAGAGCGATAGGATGCTTTTTTGCACATTTCGACTTAAAAAGGCCCTGTCCTCACTGAATATTGAGCTGCAATGTGTGATTTGGATGAGGTTTTATCATTACAAGCTCGCATGGGATGTGTAATGAGGGAAAAAGCATGATTTTTATCCTCCACGAGAGGGGCCCTGACAGCGCCCCATTCATCCGGCTGAACGCGCACCCTCGCCGGCTTCCACTGCTCGGGCGAGCCGCTAGGATTGCTCTGCCCCACCGGTCCCGTTCCAAGCCAGCTACCTGCGTGAAACTGCACAGTATGCTCACAAGCACCCTGTTCTTCACATGTAGAGGCAAGAAAGAGGCAGAATCGGTCTAATTCGGCCAGTCTGACAGTAAATGTGGTGGAGAGCAAAACAGCCGTTTCAGAGCGATAGGATGCTTTTTTGCACATTTCGACTTAAAAAGGCCCTGTCCTCACTGAATATTGAGCTGCAATGTGTGATTTGGATGAGGTTTTATCATTACAAGCTCGCATGGGATGTGTAATGAGGGAAAAAGCATGATTTTTATCCTCCACGAGAGGGGCCCTGACAGCGCCCCATTCATCCGGCTGAACGCGCACCCTCGCCGGCTTCCACTGCTCGTGCGAGCCGCTAGGATTGCTCTGCCCCACCGGTCCCGTTCCAAGCCAGCTACCTGCTTGAAACTGCACAATATGCTCACAAGCACCCTGTTCTTCACATGTAGAGGCAAGAAAGAGGCAGAATCGGTCTAATTCGGCCAGTCTGACAGTAAATGTGGTGGAGAGCAAAACAGCCGTTTCAGAGCGATAGGATGCTTTTTTGCACATTTCGACTTAAAAAGGCCCTGTCCTCACTGAATATTGAGCTGCAATGTGTGATTTGGATGAGGTTTTATCATTACAAGCTCGCATGGGATGTGTAATGAGGGAGAAAGCATGATTTTTATCCTCCACGAGAGGGGCCCTGACAGCGCCCCATTCATCCGGCTGAACGCGCACCCTCGCCGGCTTCCACTGCTCGGGCGAGCCGCTAGGATTGCTCTGCCCCACCGGTCCCGTTCCAAGCCAGCTACCTGCTTGAAACTGCACAATATGCTCACAAGCACCCTGTTCTTCACATGTAGAGGCAAGAAAGAGGCAGAATCGGTCTAATTCGGCCAGTCTGACAGTAAATGTGGTGGAGAGCAAAACAGCCGTTTCAGAGCGATAGGATGCTTTTTTGCACATTTCGACTTAAAAAGGCCCTGTCCTCACTGAATATTGAGCTGCAATGTGTGATTTGGATGAGGTTTTATCATTACAAGCTCGCATGGGATGTGTAATGAGGGAAAAAGCATGATTTTTATCCTCCACGAGAGGGGCCCTGACAGCGCCCCATTCATCCGGCTGAACGCGCACCCTCGCCGGCTTCCACTGCTCGGGCGAGCCGCTAGGATTGCTCTGCCCCACCGGTCCCGTTCCAAGCCAGCTACCTGCGTGAAACTGCACAGTATGCTCACAAGCACCCTGTTCTTCACATGTAGAGGCAAGAAAGAGGCAGAATCGGTCTAATTCGGCCAGTCTGACAGTAAATGTGGTGGAGAGCAAAACAGCCGTTTCAGAGCGATAGGATGCTTTTTTGCACATTTCGACTTAAAAAGGCCCTGTCCTCACTGAATATTGAGCTGCAATGTGTGATTTGGATGAGGTTTTATCATTACAAGCTCGCATGGGATGTGTAATGAGGGAAAAAGCATGATTTTTATCCTCCACGAGAGGGGCCCTGACAGCGCCCCATTCATCCGGCTGAACGCGCACCCTCGCCGGCTTCCACTGCTCGGGCGAGCCGCTAGGATTGCTCTGCCCCACCGGTCCCGTTCCAAGCCAGCTACCTGCTTGAAACTGCACAATATGCTCACAAGCACCCTGTTCTTCACATGTAGAGGCAAGAAAGAGGCAGAATCGGTCTAATTCGGCCAGTCTGACAGTAAATGTGGTGGAGAGCAAAACAGCCGTTTCAGAGCGATAGGATGCTTTTTTGCACATTTCGACTTAAAAAGGCCCTGTCCTCACTGAATATTGAGCTGCAATGTGTGATTTGGATGAGGTTTTATCATTACAAGCTCGCATGGGATGTGTAATGAGGGAAAAAGCATGATTTTTATCCTCCACGAGAGGGGCCCTGACAGCGCCCCATTCATCCGGCTGAACGCGCACCCTCGCCGGCTTCCACTGCTCGGGCGAGCCGCTAGGATTGCTCTGCCCCACCGGTCCCGTTCCAAGCCAGCTACCTGCTTGAAACTGCACAATATGCTCACAAGCACCCTGTTCTTCACATGTAGAGGCAAGAAAGAGGCAGAATCGGTCTAATTCGGCCAGTCTGACAGTAAATGTGGTGGAGAGCAAAACAGCCGTTTCAGAGCGATAGGATGCTTTTTTGCACATTTCGACTTAAAAAGGCCCTGTCCTCACTGAATATTGAGCTGCAATGTGTGATTTGGATGAGGTTTTATCATTACAAGCTCGCATGGGATGTGTAATGAGGGAAAAAGCATGATTTTTATCCTCCACGAGAGGGGCCCTGACAGCGCCCCATTCATCCGGCTGAACGCGCACCCTCGCCGGCTTCCACTGCTCGGGCGAGCCGCTAGGATTGCTCTGCCCCACCGGTCCCGTTCCAAGGCAGCTACCTGCTTGAAACTGCACAATATGCTCACTAGCACCCTGTTCTTCACATGTAGAGGCAAGAAAGAGGCAGAATCGGTCTAATTCGGCCAGTCTGACAGTAAATGTGGTGAAGAGCAACACAGCCGTTTCAGAGCGATAGGATGCTTTTTTGCACATTTCGACTTAAAAAGGCCCTGTCCTCACTGAATATTGAGCTGCAATGTGTGATTTGGATGAGGTTTTGTCATTACAAGCTCGCATGGGATGTGTAATGAGGGAAAAGGCATGATTTTTATCCTCCACGAGAGGGGCCCTGACAGCGCCCCATTCATCCGGCTGAACGCGCACCCTCGCCGGCTTCCACTGCTCGGGCGAGCCGCTAGGATTGCTCTGCCCCACCGGTCCCGTTCCAAGCCAGCTACCTGCTTGAAACTGCACAATATGCTCACAAGCACCCTGTTCTTCACATGTAGAGGCAAGAAAGAGGCAGAATCGGTCTAATTCGGCCAGTCTGACAGTAAATGTGGTGGAGAGCAAAACAGCCGTTTCAGAGCGATAGGATGCTTTTTTGCACATTTCGACTTAAAAAGGCCCTGTCCTCACTGAATATTGAGCTGCAATGTGTGATTTGGATGAGGTTTTATCATTACAAGCTCGCATGGGATGTGTAATGAGGGAAAAAGCATGATTTTTATCCTCCACGAGAGGGGCCCTGACAGCGCCCCATTCATCCGGCTGAACGCGCACCCTCGCCGGCTTCCACTGCTCGGGCGAGCCGCTAGGATTGCTCTGCCCCACCGGTCCCGTTCCAAGCCAGCTACCTGCGTGAAACTGCACAGTATGCTCACAAGCACCCTGTTCTTCACATGTAGAGGCAAGAAAGAGGCAGAATCGGTCTAATTCGTCCAGTCTGACAGTAAATGTGGTGGAGAGCAAAACAGCCGTTTCAGAGCGATAGGATGCTTTTTTGCACATTTCGACTTAAAAAGGCCCTGTCCTCACTGAATATTGAGCTGCAATGTGTGATTTGGATGAGGTTTTATCATTACAAGCTCGCATGGGATGTGTAATGAGGGAAAAAGCATGATTTTTATCCTCCACGAGAGGGGCCCTGACAGCGCCCCATTCATCCGGCTGAACGCGCACCCTCGCCGGCTTCCACTGCTCGGGCGAGCCGCTAGGATTGCTCTGCCCCACCGGTCCCGTTCCAAGCCAGCTACCTGCTTGAAACTGCACAATATGCTCACAAGCACCCTGTTCTTCACATGCAGAGGCAAGAAAGAGGCAGAATCGGTCTAATTCGGCCAGTCTGACAGTAAATGTGGTGGAGAGCAAAACAGCCGTTTCAGAGCGATAGGATGCTTTTTTGCACATTTCGACTTAAAAAGGCCCTGTCCTCACTGAATATTGAGCTGCAATGTGTGATTTGGATGAGGTTTTATCATTACAAGCTCGCATGGGATGTGTAATGAGGGAAAAAGCATGATTTTTATCCTCCACGAGAGGGGCCCTGACAGCGCCCCATTCATCCGGCTGAACGCGCACCCTCGCCGGCTTCCACTGCTCGGGCGAGCCGCTAGGATTGCTCTGCCCCACCGGTCCCGTTCCAAGCCAGCTACCTGCGTGAAACTGCACAGTATGCTCACAAGCACCCTGTTCTTCACATGTAGAGGCAAGAAAGAGGCAGAATCGGTCTAATTCGGCCAGTCTGACAGTAAATGTGGTGGAGAGCAAAACAGCCGTTTCAGAGCGATAGGATGCTTTTTTGCACATTTCGACTTAAAAAGGCCCTGTCCTCACTGAATATTGAGCTGCAATGTGTGATTTGGATGAGGTTTTATCATTACAAGCTCGCATGGGATGTGTAATGAGGGAAAAAGCATGATTTTTATCCTCCACGAGAGGGGCCCTGACAGCGCCCCATTCATCCGGCTGAACGCGCACCCTCGCCGGCTTCCACTGCTCGTGCGAGCCGCTAGGATTGCTCTGCCCCACCGGTCCCGTTCCAAGCCAGCTACCTGCTTGAAACTGCACAATATGCTCACAAGCACCCTGTTCTTCACATGTAGAGGCAAGAAAGAGGCAGAATCGGTCTAATTCGGCCAGTCTGACAGTAAATGTGGTGGAGAGCAAAACAGCCGTTTCAGAGCGATAGGATGCTTTTTTGCACATTTCGACTTAAAAAGGCCCTGTCCTCACTGAATATTGAGCTGCAATGTGTGATTTGGATGAGGTTTTATCATTACAAGCTCGCATGGGATGTGTAATGAGGGAGAAAGCATGATTTTTATCCTCCACGAGAGGGGCCCTGACAGCGCCCCATTCATCCGGCTGAACGCGCACCCTCGCCGGCTTCCACTGCTCGGGCGAGCCGCTAGGATTGCTCTGCCCCACCGGTCCCGTTCCAAGCCAGCTACCTGCTTGAAACTGCACAATATGCTCACAAGCACCCTGTTCTTCACATGTAGAGGCAAGAAAGAGGCAGAATCGGTCTAATTCGGCCAGTCTGACAGTAAATGTGGTGGAGAGCAAAACAGCCGTTTCAGAGCGATAGGATGCTTTTTTGCACATTTCGACTTAAAAAGGCCCTGTCCTCACTGAATATTGAGCTGCAATGTGTGATTTGGATGAGGTTTTATCATTACAAGCTCGCATGGGATGTGTAATGAGGGAAAAAGCATGATTTTTATCCTCCACGAGAGGGGCCCTGACAGCGCCCCATTCATCCGGCTGAACGCGCACCCTCGCCGGCTTCCACTGCTCGGGCGAGCCGCTAGGATTGCTCTGCCCCACCGGTCCCGTTCCAAGCCAGCTACCTGCGTGAAACTGCACAGTATGCTCACAAGCACCCTGTTCTTCACATGTAGAGGCAAGAAAGAGGCAGAATCGGTCTAATTCGGCCAGTCTGACAGTAAATGTGGTGGAGAGCAAAACAGCCGTTTCAGAGCGATAGGATGCTTTTTTGCACATTTCGACTTAAAAAGGCCCTGTCCTCACTGAATATTGAGCTGCAATGTGTGATTTGGATGAGGTTTTATCATTACAAGCTCGCATGGGATGTGTAATGAGGGAAAAAGCATGATTTTTATCCTCCACGAGAGGGGCCCTGACAGCGCCCCATTCATCCGGCTGAACGCGCACCCTCGCCGGCTTCCACTGCTCGGGCGAGCCGCTAGGATTGCTCTGCCCCACCGGTCCCGTTCCAAGCCAGCTACCTGCTTGAAACTGCACAATATGCTCACAAGCACCCTGTTCTTCACATGTAGAGGCAAGAAAGAGGCAGAATCGGTCTAATTCGGCCAGTCTGACAGTAAATGTGGTGGAGAGCAAAACAGCCGTTTCAGAGCGATAGGATGCTTTTTTGCACATTTCGACTTAAAAAGGCCCTGTCCTCACTGAATATTGAGCTGCAATGTGTGATTTGGATGAGGTTTTATCATTACAAGCTCGCATGGGATGTGTAATGAGGGAAAAAGCATGATTTTTATCCTCCACGAGAGGGGCCCTGACAGCGCCCCATTCATCCGGCTGAACGCGCACCCTCGCCGGCTTCCACTGCTCGGGCGAGCCGCTAGGATTGCTCTGCCCCACCGGTCCCGTTCCAAGCCAGCTACCTGCTTGAAACTGCACAATATGCTCACAAGCACCCTGTTCTTCACATGTAGAGGCAAGAAAGAGGCAGAATCGGTCTAATTCGGCCAGTCTGACAGTAAATGTGGTGGAGAGCAAAACAGCCGTTTCAGAGCGATAGGATGCTTTTTTGCACATTTCGACTTAAAAAGGCCCTGTCCTCACTGAATATTGAGCTGCAATGTGTGATTTGGATGAGGTTTTATCATTACAAGCTCGCATGGGATGTGTAATGAGGGAAAAAGCATGATTTTTATCCTCCACGAGAGGGGCCCTGACAGCGCCCCATTCATCCGGCTGAACGCGCACCCTCGCCGGCTTCCACTGCTCGGGCGAGCCGCTAGGATTGCTCTGCCCCACCGGTCCCGTTCCAAGGCAGCTACCTGCTTGAAACTGCACAATATGCTCACTAGCACCCTGTTCTTCACATGTAGAGGCAAGAAAGAGGCAGAATCGGTCTAATTCGGCCAGTCTGACAGTAAATGTGGTGAAGAGCAAAACAGCCGTTTCAGAGCGATAGGATGCTTTTTTGCACATTTCGACTTAAAAAGGCCCTGTCCTCACTGAATATTGAGCTGCAATGTGTGATTTGGATGAGGTTTTGTCATTACAAGCTCGCATGGGATGTGTAATGAGGGAAAAGGCATGATTTTTATCCTCCACGAGAGGGGCCCTGACAGCGCCCCATTCATCCGGCTGAACGCGCACCCTCGCCGGCTTCCACTGCTCGGGCGAGCCGCTAGGATTGCTCTGCCCCACCGGTCCCGTTCCAAGCCAGCTACCTGCTTGAAACTGCACAATATGCTCACAAGCACCCTGTTCTTCACATGTAGAGGCAAGAAAGAGGCAGAATCGGTCTAATTCGGCCAGTCTGACAGTAAATGTGGTGGAGAGCAAAACAGCCGTTTCAGAGCGATAGGATGCTTTTTTGCACATTTCGACTTAAAAAGGCCCTGTCCTCACTGAATATTGAGCTGCAATGTGTGATTTGGATGAGGTTTTATCATTACAAGCTCGCATGGGATGTGTAATGAGGGAAAAAGCATGATTTTTATCCTCCACGAGAGGGGCCCTGACAGCGCCCCATTCATCCGGCTGAACGCGCACCCTCGCCGGCTTCCACTACTCGGGCGAGCCGCTAGGATTGCTCTGCCCCACCGGTCCCGTTCCAAGCCAGCTACCTGCGTGAAACTGCACAATATGCTCACAAGCACCCTGTTCTTCACATGTAGAGGCAAGAAAGAGGCAGAATCGGTCTAATTCGGCCAGTCTGACAGTAAATGTGGTGGAGAGCAAAACAGCCGTTTCAGAGCGATAGGATGCTTTTTTGCACATTTCGACTTAAAAAGGCCCTGTCCTCACTGAATATTGAGCTGCAATGTGTGATTTGGATGAGGTTTTATCATTACAAGCTCGCATGGGATGTGTAATGAGGGAAAAAGCATGATTTTTATCCTCCACGAGAGGGGCCCTGACAGCGCCCCATTCATCCGGCTGAACGCGCACCCTCGCCGGCTTCCACCTCTCGGGCGAGCCGCTAGGATTGCTCTGCCCCACCGGTCCCGTTCCAAGCCAGCTACCTGCGTGAAACTGCACAATATGCTCACAAGCACCCTGTTCTTCACATGCAGAGGCAAGAAAGAGGCAGAATCGGTCTAATTCGGCCAGTCTGACAGTAAATGTGGTGGAGAGCAAAACAGCCGTTTCAGAGCGATAGGATGCTTTTTTGCACATTTCGACTTAAAAAGGCCCTGTCCTCACTGAATATTGAGCTGCAATGTGTGATTTGGATGAGGTTTTATCATTACAAGCTCGCATGGGATGTGTAATGAGGGAAAAAGCATGATTTTTATCCTCCACGAGAGGGGCCCTGACAGCGCCCCATTCATCCGGCTGAACGCGCACCCTCGCCGGCTTCCACTGCTCGGGCGAGCCGCTAGGATTGCTCTGCCCCACCGGTCCCGTTCCAAGCCAGCTACCTGCTTGAAACTGCACAATATGCTCACAAGCACCCTGTTCTTCACATGTAGAGGCAAGAAAGAGGCAGAATCGGTCTAATTCGGCCAGTCTGACAGTAAATGTGGTGGAGAGCAAAACAGCCGTTTCAGAGCGATAGGATGCTTTTTTGCACATTTCGACTTAAAAAGGCCCTGTCCTCACTGAATATTGAGCTGCAATGTGTGATTTGGATGAGGTTTTATCATTACAAGCTCGCATGGGATGTGTAATGAGGGAAAAAGCATGATTTTTATCCTCCACGAGAGGGGCCCTGACAGCGCCCCATTCATCCGGCTGAACGCGCACCCTCGCCGGCTTCCACAGCTCGGGCGAGCCGCTAGGATTGCTCTGCCCCACCGGTCCCGTTCCAAGCCAGCTACCTGCTTGAAACTGCACAATATGCTCACAAGCACCCTGTTCTTCACATGTAGAGGCAAGAAAGAGGCAGAATCGGTCTAATTCGGCCAGTCTGACAGTAAATGTGGTGGAGAGCAAAACAGCCGTTTCAGAGCGATAGGATGCTTTTTTGCACATTTCGACTTAAAAAGGCCCTGTCCTCACTGAATATTGAGCTGCAATGTGTGATTTGGATGAGGTTTTATCATTACAAGCTCGCATGGGATGTGTAATGAGGGAAAAAGCATGATTTTTATCCTCCACGAGAGGGGCCCTGACAGCGCCCCATTCATCCGGCTGAACGCGCACCCTCGCCGGCTTCCACTGCTCGGGCGAGCCGCTAGGATTGCTCTGCCCCACCGGTCCCGTTCCAAGGCAGCTACCTGCTTGAAACTGCACAATATGCTCACTAGCACCCTGTTCTTCACATGTAGAGGCAAGAAAGAGGCAGAATCGGTCTAATTCGGCCAGTCTGACAGTAAATGTGGTGAAGAGCAAAACAGCCGTTTCAGAGCGATAGGATGCTTTTTTGCACATTTCGACTTAAAAAGGCCCTGTCCTCACTGAATATTGAGCTGCAATGTGTGATTTGGATGAGGTTTTGTCATTACAAGCTCGCATGGGATGTGTAATGAGGGAAAAGGCATGATTTTTATCCTCCACGAGAGGGGCCCTGACAGCGCCCCATTCATCCGGCTGAACGCGCACCCTCGCCGGCTTCCACTGCTCGGGCGAGCCGCTAGGATTGCTCTGCCCCACCGGTCCCGTTCCAAGCCAGCTACCTGCTTGAAACTGCACAATATGCTCACAAGCACCCTGTTCTTCACATGTAGAGGCAAGAAAGAGGCAGAATCGGTCTAATTCGGCCAGTCTGACAGTAAATGTGGTGGAGAGCAAAACAGCCGTTTCAGAGCGATAGGATGCTTTTTTGCACATTTCGACTTAAAAAGGCCCTGTCCTCACTGAATATTGAGCTGCAATGTGTGATTTGGATGAGGTTTTATCATTACAAGCTCGCATGGGATGTGTAATGAGGGAAAAAGCATGATTTTTATCCTCCACGAGAGGGGCCCTGACAGCGCCCCATTCATCCGGCTGAACGCGCACCCTCGCCGGCTTCCACTGCTCGGGCGAGCCGCTAGGATTGCTCTGCCCCACCGGTCCCGTTCCAAGCCAGCTACCTGCGTGAAACTGCACAGTATGCTCACAAGCACCCTGTTCTTCACATGTAGAGGCAAGAAAGAGGCAGAATCGGTCTAATTCGTCCAGTCTGACAGTAAATGTGGTGGAGAGCAAAACAGCCGTTTCAGAGCGATAGGATGCTTTTTTGCACATTTCGACTTAAAAAGGCCCTGTCCTCACTGAATATTGAGCTGCAATGTGTGATTTGGATGAGGTTTTATCATTACAAGCTCGCATGGGATGTGTAATGAGGGAAAAAGCATGATTTTTATCCTCCACGAGAGGGGCCCTGACAGCGCCCCATTCATCCGGCTGAACGCGCACCCTCGCCGGCTTCCACTGCTCGGGCGAGCCGCTAGGATTGCTCTGCCCCACCGGTCCCGTTCCAAGCCAGCTACCTGCTTGAAACTGCACAATATGCTCACAAGCACCCTGTTCTTCACATGCAGAGGCAAGAAAGAGGCAGAATCGGTCTAATTCGGCCAGTCTGACAGTAAATGTGGTGGAGAGCAAAACAGCCGTTTCAGAGCGATAGGATGCTTTTTTGCACATTTCGACTTAAAAAGGCCCTGTCCTCACTGAATATTGAGCTGCAATGTGTGATTTGGATGAGGTTTTATCATTACAAGCTCGCATGGGATGTGTAATGAGGGAAAAAGCATGATTTTTATCCTCCACGAGAGGGGCCCTGACAGCGCCCCATTCATCCGGCTGAACGCGCACCCTCGCCGGCTTCCACTGCTCGGGCGAGCCGCTAGGATTGCTCTGCCCCACCGGTCCCGTTCCAAGCCAGCTACCTGCGTGAAACTGCACAGTATGCTCACAAGCACCCTGTTCTTCACATGTAGAGGCAAGAAAGAGGCAGAATCGGTCTAATTCGGCCAGTCTGACAGTAAATGTGGTGGAGAGCAAAACAGCCGTTTCAGAGCGATAGGATGCTTTTTTGCACATTTCGACTTAAAAAGGCCCTGTCCTCACTGAATATTGAGCTGCAATGTGTGATTTGGATGAGGTTTTATCATTACAAGCTCGCATGGGATGTGTAATGAGGGAAAAAGCATGATTTTTATCCTCCACGAGAGGGGCCCTGACAGCGCCCCATTCATCCGGCTGAACGCGCACCCTCGCCGGCTTCCACTGCTCGTGCGAGCCGCTAGGATTGCTCTGCCCCACCGGTCCCGTTCCAAGCCAGCTACCTGCTTGAAACTGCACAATATGCTCACAAGCACCCTGTTCTTCACATGTAGAGGCAAGAAAGAGGCAGAATCGGTCTAATTCGGCCAGTCTGACAGTAAATGTGGTGGAGAGCAAAACAGCCGTTTCAGAGCGATAGGATGCTTTTTTGCACATTTCGACTTAAAAAGGCCCTGTCCTCACTGAATATTGAGCTGCAATGTGTGATTTGGATGAGGTTTTATCATTACAAGCTCGCATGGGATGTGTAATGAGGGAGAAAGCATGATTTTTATCCTCCACGAGAGGGGCCCTGACAGCGCCCCATTCATCCGGCTGAACGCGCACCCTCGCCGGCTTCCACTGCTCGGGCGAGCCGCTAGGATTGCTCTGCCCCACCGGTCCCGTTCCAAGCCAGCTACCTGCTTGAAACTGCACAATATGCTCACAAGCACCCTGTTCTTCACATGTAGAGGCAAGAAAGAGGCAGAATCGGTCTAATTCGGCCAGTCTGACAGTAAATGTGGTGGAGAGCAAAACAGCCGTTTCAGAGCGATAGGATGCTTTTTTGCACATTTCGACTTAAAAAGGCCCTGTCCTCACTGAATATTGAGCTGCAATGTGTGATTTGGATGAGGTTTTATCATTACAAGCTCGCATGGGATGTGTAATGAGGGAAAAAGCATGATTTTTATCCTCCACGAGAGGGGCCCTGACAGCGCCCCATTCATCCGGCTGAACGCGCACCCTCGCCGGCTTCCACTGCTCGGGCGAGCCGCTAGGATTGCTCTGCCCCACCGGTCCCGTTCCAAGCCAGCTACCTGCGTGAAACTGCACAGTATGCTCACAAGCACCCTGTTCTTCACATGTAGAGGCAAGAAAGAGGCAGAATCGGTCTAATTCGGCCAGTCTGACAGTAAATGTGGTGGAGAGCAAAACAGCCGTTTCAGAGCGATAGGATGCTTTTTTGCACATTTCGACTTAAAAAGGCCCTGTCCTCACTGAATATTGAGCTGCAATGTGTGATTTGGATGAGGTTTTATCATTACAAGCTCGCATGGGATGTGTAATGAGGGAAAAAGCATGATTTTTATCCTCCACGAGAGGGGCCCTGACAGCGCCCCATTCATCCGGCTGAACGCGCACCCTCGCCGGCTTCCACTGCTCGGGCGAGCCGCTAGGATTGCTCTGCCCCACCGGTCCCGTTCCAAGCCAGCTACCTGCTTGAAACTGCACAATATGCTCACAAGCACCCTGTTCTTCACATGTAGAGGCAAGAAAGAGGCAGAATCGGTCTAATTCGGCCAGTCTGACAGTAAATGTGGTGGAGAGCAAAACAGCCGTTTCAGAGCGATAGGATGCTTTTTTGCACATTTCGACTTAAAAAGGCCCTGTCCTCACTGAATATTGAGCTGCAATGTGTGATTTGGATGAGGTTTTATCATTACAAGCTCGCATGGGATGTGTAATGAGGGAAAAAGCATGATTTTTATCCTCCACGAGAGGGGCCCTGACAGCGCCCCATTCATCCGGCTGAACGCGCACCCTCGCCGGCTTCCACTGCTCGGGCGAGCCGCTAGGATTGCTCTGCCCCACCGGTCCCGTTCCAAGCCAGCTACCTGCTTGAAACTGCACAATATGCTCACAAGCACCCTGTTCTTCACATGTAGAGGCAAGAAAGAGGCAGAATCGGTCTAATTCGGCCAGTCTGACAGTAAATGTGGTGGAGAGCAAAACAGCCGTTTCAGAGCGATAGGATGCTTTTTTGCACATTTCGACTTAAAAAGGCCCTGTCCTCACTGAATATTGAGCTGCAATGTGTGATTTGGATGAGGTTTTATCATTACAAGCTCGCATGGGATGTGTAATGAGGGAAAAAGCATGATTTTTATCCTCCACGAGAGGGGCCCTGACAGCGCCCCATTCATCCGGCTGAACGCGCACCCTCGCCGGCTTCCACTGCTCGGGCGAGCCGCTAGGATTGCTCTGCCCCACCGGTCCCGTTCCAAGGCAGCTACCTGCTTGAAACTGCACAATATGCTCACTAGCACCCTGTTCTTCACATGTAGAGGCAAGAAAGAGGCAGAATCGGTCTAATTCGGCCAGTCTGACAGTAAATGTGGTGAAGAGCAAAACAGCCGTTTCAGAGCGATAGGATGCTTTTTTGCACATTTCGACTTAAAAAGGCCCTGTCCTCACTGAATATTGAGCTGCAATGTGTGATTTGGATGAGGTTTTGTCATTACAAGCTCGCATGGGATGTGTAATGAGGGAAAAGGCATGATTTTTATCCTCCACGAGAGGGGCCCTGACAGCGCCCCATTCATCCGGCTGAACGCGCACCCTCGCCGGCTTCCACTGCTCGGGCGAGCCGCTAGGATTGCTCTGCCCCACCGGTCCCGTTCCAAGCCAGCTACCTGCTTGAAACTGCACAATATGCTCACAAGCACCCTGTTCTTCACATGTAGAGGCAAGAAAGAGGCAGAATCGGTCTAATTCGGCCAGTCTGACAGTAAATGTGGTGGAGAGCAAAACAGCCGTTTCAGAGCGATAGGATGCTTTTTTGCACATTTCGACTTAAAAAGGCCCTGTCCTCACTGAATATTGAGCTGCAATGTGTGATTTGGATGAGGTTTTATCATTACAAGCTCGCATGGGATGTGTAATGAGGGAAAAAGCATGATTTTTATCCTCCACGAGAGGGGCCCTGACAGCGCCCCATTCATCCGGCTGAACGCGCACCCTCGCCGGCTTCCACTACTCGGGCGAGCCGCTAGGATTGCTCTGCCCCACCGGTCCCGTTCCAAGCCAGCTACCTGCGTGAAACTGCACAATATGCTCACAAGCACCCTGTTCTTCACATGTAGAGGCAAGAAAGAGGCAGAATCGGTCTAATTCGGCCAGTCTGACAGTAAATGTGGTGGAGAGCAAAACAGCCGTTTCAGAGCGATAGGATGCTTTTTTGCACATTTCGACTTAAAAAGGCCCTGTCCTCACTGAATATTGAGCTGCAATGTGTGATTTGGATGAGGTTTTATCATTACAAGCTCGCATGGGATGTGTAATGAGGGAAAAAGCATGATTTTTATCCTCCACGAGAGGGGCCCTGACAGCGCCCCATTCATCCGGCTGAACGCGCACCCTCGCCGGCTTCCACCTCTCGGGCGAGCCGCTAGGATTGCTCTGCCCCACCGGTCCCGTTCCAAGCCAGCTACCTGCGTGAAACTGCACAATATGCTCACAAGCACCCTGTTCTTCACATGCAGAGGCAAGAAAGAGGCAGAATCGGTCTAATTCGGCCAGTCTGACAGTAAATGTGGTGGAGAGCAAAACAGCCGTTTCAGAGCGATAGGATGCTTTTTTGCACATTTCGACTTAAAAAGGCCCTGTCCTCACTGAATATTGAGCTGCAATGTGTGATTTGGATGAGGTTTTATCATTACAAGCTCGCATGGGATGTGTAATGAGGGAAAAAGCATGATTTTTATCCTCCACGAGAGGGGCCCTGACAGCGCCCCATTCATCCGGCTGAACGCGCACCCTCGCCGGCTTCCACTGCTCGGGCGAGCCGCTAGGATTGCTCTGCCCCACCGGTCCCGTTCCAAGCCAGCTACCTGCTTGAAACTGCACAATATGCTCACAAGCACCCTGTTCTTCACATGCAGAGGCAAGAAAGAGGCAGAATCGGTCTAATTCGGCCAGTCTGACAGTAAATGTGGTGGAGAGCAAAACAGCCGTTTCAGAGCGATAGGACGCTTTTTTGCACATTTCGACTTAAAAAGGCCCTGTCCTCACTGAATATTGAGCTGCAATGTGTGATTTGGATGAGGTTTTATCATTACAAGCTCGCATGGGATGTGTAATGAGGGAAAAAGCATGATTTTTATCCTCCACGAGAGGGGCCCTGACAGCGCCCCATTCATCCGGCTGAACGCGCACCCTCGCCGGCTTCCACTACTCGGGCGAGCCGCTAGGATTGCTCTGCCCCACCGGTCCCGTTCCAAGCCAGCTACCTGCGTGAAACTGCACAATATGCTCACAAGCACCCTGTTCTTCACATGTAGAGGCAAGAAAGAGGCAGAATCGGTCTAATTCGGCCAGTCTGACAGTAAATGTGGTGGAGAGCAAAACAGCCGTTTCAGAGCGATAGGATGCTTTTTTGCACATTTCGACTTAAAAAGGCCCTGTCCTCACTGAATATTGAGCTGCAATGTGTGATTTGGATGAGGTTTTATCATTACAAGCTCGCATGGGATGTGTAATGAGGGAAAAAGCATGATTTTTATCCTCCACGAGAGGGGCCCTGACAGCGCCCCATTCATCCGGCTGAACGCGCACCCTCGCCGGCTTCCACTGCTCGGGCGAGCCGCTAGGATTGCTCTGCCCCACCGGTCCCGTTCCAAACCAGCTACCTGCTTGAAACTGCACAATATGCTCACAAGCACCCTGTTCTTCACATGTAGAGGCAAGAAAGAGGCAGAATCGGTCTAATTCGGCCAGTCTGACAGTAAATGTGGTGGAGAGCAAAACAGCCGTTTCAGAGCGATAGGATGCTTTTTTGCACATTTCGACTTAAAAAGGCCCTGTCCTCACTGAATATTGAGCTGCAATGTGTGATTTGGATGAGGTTTTATCATTACAAGCTCGCATGGGATGTGTAATGAGGGAAAAAGCATGATTTTTATCCTCCACGAGAGGGGCCCTGACAGCGCCCCATTCATCCGGCTGAACGCGCACCCTCGCCGGCTTCCACTACTCGGGCGAGCCGCTAGGATTGCTCTGCCCCACCGGTCCCGTTCCAAGCCAGCTACCTGCGTGAAACTGCACAATATGCTCACAAGCACCCTGTTCTTCACATGTAGAGGCAAGAAAGAGGCAGAATCGGTCTAATTCGGCCAGTCTGACAGTAAATGTGGTGGAGAGCAAAACAGCCGTTTCAGAGCGATAGGATGCTTTTTTGCACATTTCGACTTAAAAAGGCCCTGTCCTCACTGAATATTGAGCTGCAATGTGTGATTTGGATGAGGTTTTATCATTACAAGCTCGCATGGGATGTGTAATGAGGGAAAAAGCATGATTTTTATCCTCCACGAGAGGGGCCCTGACAGCGCCCCATTCATCCGGCTGAACGCGCACCCTCGCCGGCTTCCACTGCTCGGGCGAGCCGCTAGGATTGCTCTGCCCCACCGGTCCCGTTCCAAACCAGCTACCTGCTTGAAACTGCACAATATGCTCACAAGCACCCTGTTCTTCACATGTAGAGGCAAGAAAGAGGCAGAATCGGTCTAATTCGGCCAGTCTGACAGTAAATGTGGTGGAGAGCAAAACAGCCGTTTCAGAGCGATAGGATGCTTTTTTGCACATTTCGACTTAAAAAGGCCCTGTCCTCACTGAATATTGAGCTGCAATGTGTGATTTGGATGAGGTTTTATCATTACAAGCTCGCATGGGATGTGTAATGAGGGAAAAAGCATGATTTTTATCCTCCACGAGAGGGGCCCTGACAGCGCCCCATTCATCCGGCTGAACGCGCACCCTCGCCGGCTTCCACTACTCGGGCGAGCCGCTAGGATTGCTCTGCCCCACCGGTCCCGTTCCAAGCCAGCTACCTGCGTGAAACTGCACAATATGCTCACAAGCACCCTGTTCTTCACATGTAGAGGCAAGAAAGAGGCAGAATCGGTCTAATTCGGCCAGTCTGACAGTAAATGTGGTGGAGAGCAAAACAGCCGTTTCAGAGCGATAGGATGCTTTTTTGCACATTTCGACTTAAAAAGGCCCTGTCCTCACTGAATATTGAGCTGCAATGTGTGATTTGGATGAGGTTTTATCATTACAAGCTCGCATGGGATGTGTAATGAGGGAAAAAGCATGATTTTTATCCTCCACGAGAGGGGCCCTGACAGCGCCCCATTCATCCGGCTGAACGCGCACCCTCGCCGGCTTCCACCTCTCGGGCGAGCCGCTAGGATTGCTCTGCCCCACCGGTCCCGTTCCAAGCCAGCTACCTGCGTGAAACTGCACAATATGCTCACAAGCACCCTGTTCTTCACATGCAGAGGCAAGAAAGAGGCAGAATCGGTCTAATTCGGCCAGTCTGACAGTAAATGTGGTGGAGAGCAAAACAGCCGTTTCAGAGCGATAGGATGCTTTTTTGCACATTTCGACTTAAAAAGGCCCTGTCCTCACTGAATATTGAGCTGCAATGTGTGATTTGGATGAGGTTTTATCATTACAAGCTCGCATGGGATGTGTAATGAGGGAAAAAGCATGATTTTTATCCTCCACGAGAGGGGCCCTGACAGCGCCCCATTCATCCGGCTGAACGCGCACCCTCGCCGGCTTCCACTGCTCGGGCGAGCCGCTAGGATTGCTCTGCCCCACCGGTCCCGTTCCAAGCCAGCTACCTGCTTGAAACTGCACAATATGCTCACAAGCACCCTGTTCTTCACATGCAGAGGCAAGAAAGAGGCAGAATCGGTCTAATTCGGCCAGTCTGACAGTAAATGTGGTGGAGAGCAAAACAGCCGTTTCAGAGCGATAGGACGCTTTTTTGCACATTTCGACTTAAAAAGGCCCTGTCCTCACTGAATATTGAGCTGCAATGTGTGATTTGGATGAGGTTTTATCATTACAAGCTCGCATGGGATGTGTAATGAGGGAAAAAGCATGATTTTTATCCTCCACGAGAGGGGCCCTGACAGCGCCCCATTCATCCGGCTGAACGCGCACCCTCGCCGGCTTCCACTACTCGGGCGAGCCGCTAGGATTGCTCTGCCCCACCGGTCCCGTTCCAAGCCAGCTACCTGCGTGAAACTGCACAATATGCTCACAAGCACCCTGTTCTTCACATGTAGAGGCAAGAAAGAGGCAGAATCGGTCTAATTCGGCCAGTCTGACAGTAAATGTGGTGGAGAGCAAAACAGCCGTTTCAGAGCGATAGGATGCTTTTTTGCACATTTCGACTTAAAAAGGCCCTGTCCTCACTGAATATTGAGCTGCAATGTGTGATTTGGATGAGGTTTTATCATTACAAGCTCGCATGGGATGTGTAATGAGGGAAAAAGCATGATTTTTATCCTCCACGAGAGGGGCCCTGACAGCGCCCCATTCATCCGGCTGAACGCGCACCCTCGCCGGCTTCCACTGCTCGGGCGAGCCGCTAGGATTGCTCTGCCCCACCGGTCCCGTTCCAAACCAGCTACCTGCTTGAAACTGCACAATATGCTCACAAGCACCCTGTTCTTCACATGTAGAGGCAAGAAAGAGGCAGAATCGGTCTAATTCGGCCAGTCTGACAGTAAATGTGGTGGAGAGCAAAACAGCCGTTTCAGAGCGATAGGATGCTTTTTTGCACATTTCGACTTAAAAAGGCCCTGTCCTCACTGAATATTGAGCTGCAATGTGTGATTTGGATGAGGTTTTATCATTACAAGCTCGCATGGGATGTGTAATGAGGGAAAAAGCATGATTTTTATCCTCCACGAGAGGGGCCCTGACAGCGCCCCATTCATCCGGCTGAACGCGCACCCTCGCCGGCTTCCACTACTCGGGCGAGCCGCTAGGATTGCTCTGCCCCACCGGTCCCGTTCCAAGCCAGCTACCTGCGTGAAACTGCACAATATGCTCACAAGCACCCTGTTCTTCACATGTAGAGGCAAGAAAGAGGCAGAATCGGTCTAATTCGGCCAGTCTGACAGTAAATGTGGTGGAGAGCAAAACAGCCGTTTCAGAGCGATAGGATGCTTTTTTGCACATTTCGACTTAAAAAGGCCCTGTCCTCACTGAATATTGAGCTGCAATGTGTGATTTGGATGAGGTTTTATCATTACAAGCTCGCATGGGATGTGTAATGAGGGAAAAAGCATGATTTTTATCCTCCACGAGAGGGGCCCTGACAGCGCCCCATTCATCCGGCTGAACGCGCACCCTCGCCGGCTTCCACCTCTCGGGCGAGCCGCTAGGATTGCTCTGCCCCACCGGTCCCGTTCCAAGCCAGCTACCTGCGTGAAACTGCACAATATGCTCACAAGCACCCTGTTCTTCACATGCAGAGGCAAGAAAGAGGCAGAATCGGTCTAATTCGGCCAGTCTGACAGTAAATGTGGTGGAGAGCAAAACAGCCGTTTCAGAGCGATAGGATGCTTTTTTGCACATTTCGACTTAAAAAGGCCCTGTCCTCACTGAATATTGAGCTGCAATGTGTGATTTGGATGAGGTTTTATCATTACAAGCTCGCATGGGATGTGTAATGAGGGAAAAAGCATGATTTTTATCCTCCACGAGAGGGGCCCTGACAGCGCCCCATTCATCCGGCTGAACGCGCACCCTCGCCGGCTTCCACTGCTCGGGCGAGCCGCTAGGATTGCTCTGCCCCACCGGTCCCGTTCCAAGCCAGCTACCTGCTTGAAACAGCACAATATGCTCACAAGCACCCTGTTCTTCACATGCAGAGGCAAGAAAGAGGCAGAATCGGTCTAATTCGGCCAGTCTGACAGTAAATGTGGTGGAGAGCAAAACAGCCGTTTCAGAGCGATAGGATGCTTTTTTGCACATTTCGACTTAAAAAGGCCCTGTCCTCACTGAATATTGAGCTGCAATGTGTGATTTGGATGAGGTTTTATCATTACAAGCTCGCATGGGATGTGTAATGAGGGAAAAAGCATGATTTTTATCCTCCACGAGAGGGGCCCTGACAGCGCCCCATTCATCCGGCTGAACGCGCACCCTCGCCGGCTTCCACCTCTCGGGCGAGCCGCTAGGATTGCTCTGCCCCACCGGTCCCGTTCCAAGCCAGCTACCTGCGTGAAACTGCACAATATGCTCACAAGCACCCTGTTCTTCACATGCAGAGGCAAGAAAGAGGCAGAATCGGTCTAATTCGGCCAGTCTGACAGTAAATGTGGTGGAGAGCAAAACAGCCGTTTCAGAGCGATAGGATGCTTTTTTGCACATTTCGACTTAAAAAGGCCCTGTCCTCACTGAATATTGAGCTGCAATGTGTGATTTGGATGAGGTTTTATCATTACAAGCTCGCATGGGATGTGTAATGAGGGAAAAAGCATGATTTTTATCCTCCACGAGAGGAGCCCTGACAGCGCCCCATTCATCCGGCTGAACGCGCACCCTCGCCGGCTTCCACTGCTCGGGCGAGCCGCTAGGATTGCTCTGCCCCACCGGTCCCGTTCCAAGCCAGCTACCTGCTTGAAACTGCACAATATGCTCACAAGCACCCTGTTCTTCACATGCAGAGGCAAGAAAGAGGCAGAATCGGTCTAATTCGGCCAGTCTGACAGTAAATGTGGTGGAGAGCAAAACAGCCGTTTCAGAGCGATAGGATGCTTTTTTGCACATTTCGACTTAAAAAGGCCCTGTCCTCACTGAATATTGAGCTGCAATGTGTGATTTGGATGAGGTTTTATCATTACAAGCTCGCATGGGATGTGTAATGAGGGAAAAAGCATGATTTTTATCCTCCACGAGAGGGGCCCTGACAGCGCCCCATTCATCCGGCTGAATGCGCACCCTCGCCGGCTTCCACCTCTCGGGCGAGCCGCTAGGATTGCTCTGCCCCACCGGTCCCGTTCCAAGCCAGCTACCTGCGTGAAACTGCACAATATGCTCACAAGCACCCTGTTCTTCACATGCAGAGGCAAGAAAGAGGCAGAATCGGTCTAATTCGGCCAGTCTGACAGTAAATGTGGTGGAGAGCAAAACAGCCGTTTCAGAGCGATAGGATGCTTTTTTGCACATTTCGACTTAAAAAGGCCCTGTCCTCACTGAATATTGAGCTGCAATGTGTGATTTGGATGAGGTTTTATCATTACAAGCTCGCATGGGATGTGTAATGAGGGAAAAAGCATGATTTTTATCCTCCACGAGAGGGGCCCTGACAGCGCCCCATTCATCCGGCTGAACGCGCACCCTCGCCGGCTTCCACTGCTCGGGCGAGCCGCTAGGATTGCTCTGCCCCACCGGTCCCGTTCCAAGCCAGCTACCTGCTTGAAACTGCACAATATGCTCACAAGCACCCTGTTCTTCACATGCAGAGGCAAGAAAGAGGCAGAATCGGTCTAATTCGGCCAGTCTGACAGTAAATGTGGTGGAGAGCAAAACAGCCGTTTCAGAGCGATAGGATGCTTTTTTGCACATTTCGACTTAAAAAGGCCCTGTCCTCACTGAATATTGAGCTGCAATGTGTGATTTGGATGAGGTTTTATCATTACAAGCTCGCATGGGATGTGTAATGAGGGAAAAAGCATGATTTTTATCCTCCACGAGAGGGGCCCTGACAGCGCCCCATTCATCCGGCTGAACGCGCACCCTCGCCGGCTTCCACTGCTCGGGCGAGCCGCTAGGATTGCTCTGCCCCACCGGTCCCGTTCCAAGCCAGCTACCTGCTTGAAACTGCACAATATGCTCACAAGCACCCTGTTCTTCACATGCAGAGGCAAGAAAGAGGCAGAATCGGTCTAATTCGGCCAGTCTGACAGTAAATGTGGTGGAGAGCAAAACAGCCGTTTCAGAGCGATAGGATGCTTTATGGCACATTTCGACTTAAAAAGGCCCTGTCCTCACTGAATATTGAGCTGCAATGTGTGATTTGGATGAGGTTTTATCATTACAAGCTCGCATGGGATGTGTAATGAGGGAAAAAGCATGATTTTTATCCTCCACGAGAGGGGCCCTGACAGCGCCCCATTCATCCGGCTGAACGCGCACCCTCGCCGGCTTCCACTGCTCGGGCGAGCCGCTAGGATTGCTCTGCCCCACCGGTCCCGTTCCAAGCCAGCTACCTGCGTGAAACTGCACTGTATGCTCACAAGCACCCTGTTCTTCACATGTAGAGGCAAGAAAGAGGCAAAATCGGTCTAATTCGGCCAGTCTGACAGTAAATGTGGTGGAGAGCAAAACAGCCGTTTCAGAGCGATAGGACGCTTTTTTGCACATTTCGACTTAAAAAGGCCCTGTCCTCACTGAATATTGAGCTGCAATGTGTGATTTGGATGAGGTTTTATCATTACAAGCTCGCATGGGATGTGTAATGAGGGAAAAAGCATGATTTTTATCCTCCACGAGAGGGGCCCTGACAGCGCCCCATTCATCCGGCTGAACGCGCACCCTCGCCGGCTTCCACTGCTCGGGCGAGCCGCTAGGATTGCTCTGCCCCACCGGTCCCGTTCCAAGCCAGCTACCTGCTTGAAACTGCACAATATGCTCACAAGCACCCTGTTCTTCACATGTAGAGGCAAGAAAGAGGCAGAATCGGTCTAATTCGGCCAGTCTGACAGTAAATGTGGTGGAGAGCAAAACAGCCGTTTCAGAGCGATAGGATGCTTTTTTGCACATTTCGACTTAAAAAGGCCCTGTCCTCACTGAATATTGAGCTGCAATGTGTGATTTGGATGAGGTTTTGTCATTACAAGCTCGCATGGGATGTGTACTGAGGGAAAAAGCATGATTTTTATCCTCCACGAGAGGGGCCCTGACAGCGCCCCATTCATCCGGCTGAACGCGCACCCTCGCCGGCTTCCACTGCTCGGGCGAGCCGCTAGGATTGCTCTGCCCCACCGGTCCCGTTCCAAGCCAGCTACCTGCTTGAAACTGCACAATATGCTCACAAGCACCCTGTTCTTCACATGTAGAGGCAAGAAAGAGGCAGAATCGGTCTAATTCGGCCAGTCTGACAGTAAATGTGGTGGAGAGCAAAACAGCCGTTTCAGAGCGATAGGATGCTTATTTGCACATTTCGACTTAAAAAGGCCCTGTCCTCACTGAATATTGAGCTGCAATGTGTGATTTGGATGAGGTTTTATCATTACAAGCTCGCATGGGATGTGTAATGAGGGAAAAAGCATGATTTTTATCCTCCACGAGAGGGGCCCTGACAGCGCCCCATTCATCCGGCTGAACGCGCACCCTCGCCGTCTTCCACTGCTCGGGCGAGCCGCTAGGATTGCTCTGCCCCACCGGTCCCGTTCCAAGCCAGCTACCTGCTTGAAACTGCACAATATGCTCACAAGCACCCTGTTCTTCACATGTAGAGGCAAGAAAGAGGCAGAATCGGTCTAATTCGGCCAGTCTGACAGTAAATGTGGTGGAGAGCAAAACAGCCGTTTCAGAGCGATAGGATGCTTTTTTGCACATTTCGACTTAAAAAGGCCCTGTCCTCACTGAATATTGAGCTGCAATGTGTGATTTGGATGAGGTTTTATCATTACAAGCTCGCATGGGATGTGTAATGAGGGAAAAAGCATGATTTTTATCCTCCACGAGAGGGGCCCTGACAGCGCCCCATTCATCCGGCTGAACGCGCACCCTCGCCGGCTTCCACTGCTCGGGCGAGCCGCTAGGATTGCTCTGCCCCACCGGTCCCGTTCCAAGCCAGCTACCTGCGTGAAACTGCACAGTATGCTCACAAGCACCCTGTTCTTCACATGTAGAGGCAAGAAAGAGGCAGAATCGGTCTAATTCGGCCAGTCTGACAGTAAATGTGGTGGAGAGCAAAACAGCCGTTTCAGAGCGATAGGATGCTTTTTTGCACATTTCGACTTAAAAAGGCCCTGTCCTCACTGAATATTGAGCTGCAATGTGTGATTTGGATGAGGTTTTATCATTACAAGCTCGCATGGGATGTGTAATGAGGGAAAAAGCATGATTTTTATCCTCCACGAGAGGGGCCCTGACAGCGCCCCATTCATCCGGCTGAACGCGCACCCTCGCCGGCTTCCACTGGTCGGGCGAGCCGCTAGGATTGCTCTGCCCCACCGGTCCCGTTCCAAGCCAGCTACCTGCGTGAAACTGCACAGTATGCTCACAAGCACCCTGTTCTTCACATGTAGAGGCAAGAAAGAGGCAGAATCGGTCTAATTCGGCCAGTCTGACAGTAAATGTGGTGGAGAGCAAAACAGCCGTTTCAGAGCGATAGGTTGCTTTTTTGCACATTTCGACTTAAAAAGGCCCTGTCCTCACTGAATATTGAGCTGCAATGTGTGATTTGGATGAGGTTTTATCATTACAAGTTCGCATGGGATGTGTAATGAGGGAAAAAGCATGATTTTTATCCTCCACGAGAGGGGCCCTGACAGCGCCCCATTCATCCGGCTGAACGCGCACCCTCGCCGGCTTCCACTGCTCGGGCGAGCCGCTAGGATTGCTCTGCCCCACCGGTCCCGTTCCAAGCCAGCTACCTGCTTGAAACTGCACAATATGCTCACAAGCACCCTGTTCTTCACATGTAGAGGCAAGAAAGAGGCAGAATCGGTCTAATTCGGCCAGTCTGACAGTAAATGTGGTGGAGAGCAAAACAGCCGTTTCAGAGCGATAGGATGCTTTTTTGCACATTTCGACTTAAAAAGGCCCTGTCCTCACTGAATATTGAGCTGCAATGTGTGATTTGGATGAGGTTTTATCATTACAAGCTCGCATGGGATGTGTAATGAGGGAAAAAGCATGATTTTTATCCTCCACGAGAGGGGCCCTGACAGCGCCCCATTCATCCGGCTGAACGCGCACCCTCGCCGGCTTCCACTGCTCGGGCGAGCCGCTAGGATTGCTCTGCCCCACCGGTCCCGTTCCAAGCCAGCTACCTGCGTGAAACTGCACAATATGCTCACAAGCACCCTGTTCTTCACATGCAGAGGCAAGAAAGAGGCAGAATCGGTCTAATTCGGCCAGTCTGACAGTAAATGTGGTGGAGAGCAAAACAGCCGTTTCAGAGCGATAGGATGCTTTTTTGCACATTTCGACTTAAAAAGGCCCTGTCCTCACTGAATATTGAGCTGCAATGTTTGATTTGGATGAGGTTTTATCATTACAAGCTCGCATGGGATGTGTAATGAGGGAAAAAGCATGATTTTTATCCTCCACGAGAGGGGCCCTGACAGCGCCCCATTCATCCGGCTGAACGCGCACCCTCGCCGGCTTCCACTGCTCGGGCGAGCCGCTAGGATTGCTCTGCCCCACCGGTCCCGTTCCAAGCCAGCTACCTGCGTGAAACTGCACAGTATGCTCACAAGCACCCTGTTCTTCACATGTAGAGGCAAGAAAGAGGCAGAATCGGTCTAATTCGGCCAGTCTGACAGTAAATGTGGTGGAGAGCAAAACAGCCGTTTCAGAGCGATAGGTTGCTTTTTTGCACATTTCGACTTAAAAAGGCCCTGTCCTCACTGAATATTGAGCTGCAATGTGTGATTTGGATGAGGTTTTATCATTACAAGCTCGCATGGAATGTGTAATGAGGGAAAAAGCATGATTTTTATCCTCCACGAGAGGGGCCCAGACAGCGCCCCATTCATCCGGCTGAACGCGCACCCTCGCCGGCTTCCACTGCTCGGGCGAGCCGCTAGGATTGCTCTGCCCCACCGGTCCCGTTCCAAGCCAGCTACCTGCTTGAAACTGCACAATATGCTCACAAGCACCCTGTTCTTCACATGCAGAGGCAAGAAAGAGGCAGAATCGGTCTAATTCGGCCAGTCTGACAGTAAATGTGGTGGAGAGCAAAACAGCCGTTTCAGAGCGATAGGATGCTTTTTTGCACATTTCGACTTAAAAAGGCCCTGTCCTCACTGAATATTGAGCTGCAATGTGTGATTTGGATGAGGTTTTATCATTACAAGCTCGCATGGGATGTGTAATGAGGGAAAAAGCATGATTTTTATCCTCCACGAGAGGGGCCCTGACAGCGCCCCATTCATCCGGCTGAACGCGCACCCTCGCCGGCTTCCACTGCTCGGGCGAGCCGCTAGAATTGCTCTGCCCCACCGGTCCCGTTCCAAGCCAGCTACCTGCGTGAAACTGCACAATATGCTCACAAGCACCCTGTTCTTCACATGCAGAGGCAAGAAAGAGGCAGAATCGGTCTAATTCGGCCAGTCTGACAGTAAATGTGGTGGAGAGCAAAACAGCCGTTTCAGAGCGATAGGATGCTTTTTTGCACATTTCGACTTAAAAAGGCCCTGTCCTCACTGAATATTGAGCTGCAATGTGAGATTTGGATGAGGTTTTATCATTACAAGCTCGCATGGGATGTGTAATGAGGGAAAAAGCATGATTTTTATCCTCCACGAGAGGGGCCCTGACAGCGCCCCATTCATCCGGCTGAACGCGCACCCTCGCCGGCTTCCACTGCTCGGGCGAGCCGCTAGGATTGCTCTGCCCCACCGGTCCCGTTCCAAGCCAGCTACCTGCGTGAAACTGCACAATATGCTCACAAGCACCCTGTTCTTCACATGCAGAGGCAAGAAAGAGGCAGAATCGGTCTAATTCGGCCAGTCTGACAGTAAATGTGGTGGAGAGCAAAACAGCCGTTTCAGAGCGATAGGATGCTTTTTTGCACATTTCGACTTAAAAAGGCCCTGTCCTCACTGAATATTGAGCTGCAATGTGAGATTTGGATGAGGTTTTATCATTACAAGCTCGCATGGGATGTGTAATGAGGGAAAAAGCATGATTTTTATCCTCCACGAGAGGGGCCCTGACAGCGCCCCATTCATCCGGCTGAACGCGCACCCTCGCCGGCTTCCACTGCTCGGGCGAGCCGCTAGGATTGCTCTGCCCCACCGGTCCCGTTCCAAGCCAGCTACCTGCTTGAAACTGCACAATATGCTCACAAGCACCCTGTTCTTCACATGCAGAGGCAAGAAAGAGGCAGAATCGGTCTAATTCGGCCAGTCTGACAGTAAATGTGGTGGAGAGCAAAACAGCCGTTTCAGAGCGATAGGATGCTTTTTTGCACATTTCGACTTAAAAAGGCCCTGTCCTCACTGAATATTGAGCTGCAATGTGTGATTTGGATGAGGTTTTATCATTACAAGCTCGCATGGGATGTGTAATGAGGGAAAAAGCATGATTTTTATCCTCCACGAGAGGGGCCCTGACAGCGCCCCATTCATCCGGCTGAACGCGCACCCTCGCCGGCTTCCACTACTCGGGCGAGCCGCTAGGATTGCTCTGCCCCACCGGTCCCGTTCCAAGCCAGCTACCTGCGTGAAACTGCACAATATGCTCACAAGCACCCTGTTCTTCACATGTAGAGGCAAGAAAGAGGCAGAATCGGTCTAATTCGGCCAGTCTGACAGTAAATGTGGTGGAGAGCAAAACAGCCGTTTCAGAGCGATAGGATGCTTTTTTGCACATTTCGACTTAAAAAGGCCCTGTCCTCACTGAATATTGAGCTGCAATGTGTGATTTGGATGAGGTTTTATCATTACAAGCTCGCATGGGATGTGTAATGAGGGAAAAAGCATGATTTTTATCCTCCACGAGAGGGGCCCTGACAGCGCCCCATTCATCCGGCTGAACGCGCACCCTCGCCGGCTTCCACTGCTCGGGCGAGCCGCTAGGATTGCTCTGCCCCACCGGTCCCGTTCCAAGCCAGCTACCTGCGTGAAACTGCACAGTATGCTCACAAGCACCCTGTTCTTCACATGTAGAGGCAAGAAAGAGGCAGAATCGGTCTAATTCGGCCAGTCTGACAGTAAATGTGGTGGAGAGCAAAACAGCCGTTTCAGAGCGATAGGTTGCTTTTTTGCACATTTCGACTTAAAAAGGCCCTGTCCTCACTGAATATTGAGCTGCAATGTGTGATTTGGATGAGGTTTTATCATTACAAGCTCGCATGGGATGTGTAATGAGGGAAAAAGCATGATTTTTATCCTCCACGAGAGGGGCCCTGACAGCGCCCCATTCATCCGGCTGAACGCGCACCCTCGCCGGCTTCCACTGCTCGGGCGAGCCGCTAGGATTGCTCTGCCCCACCGGTCCCGTTCCAAGCCAGCTACCTGCTTGAAACTGCACAATATGCTCACAAGCACCCTGTTCTTCACATGTAGAGGCAAGAAAGAGGCAGAATCGGTCTAATTCGGCCAGTCTGACAGTAAATGTGGTGGAGAGCAAAACAGCCGTTTCAGAGCGATAGGATGCTTTTTTGCACATTTCGACTTAAAAAGGCCCTGTCCTCACTGAATATTGAGCTGCAATGTGTGATTTGGATGAGGTTTTATCATTACAAGCTCGCATGGGATGTGTAATGAGGGAAAAAGCATGATTTTTATCCTCCACGAAAGGGGCCCTGACAGCGCCCCATTCATCCGGCTGAACGCGCACCCTCGCCGGCTTCCACTGCTCGGGCGAGCCGCTAGGATTGCTCTGCCCCACCGGTCCCGTTCCAAGCCAGCTACCTGCGTGAAACTGCACAATATGCTCACAAGCACCCTGTTCTTCACATGCAGAGGCAAGAAAGAGGCAGAATCGGTCTAATTCGGCCAGTCTGACAGTAAATGTGGTGGAGAGCAAAACAGCCGTTTCAGAGCGATAGGATGCTTTTTTGCACATTTCGACTTAAAAAGGCCCTGTCCTCACTGAATATTGAGCTGCAATGTGTGATTTGGATGAGGTTTTATCATTACAAGCTCGCATGGGATGTGTAATGAGGGAAAAAGCATGATTTTTATCCTCCACGAGAGGGGCCCTGACAGCGCCCCATTCATCCGGCTGAACGCGCACCCTCGCCGGCTTCCACTGCTCGGGCGAGCCGCTAGGATTGCTCTGCCCCACCGGTCCCCTTCCAAGCCAGCTACCTGCTTGAAACTGCACAATATGCTCACAAGCACCCTGTTCTTCACATGTAGAGGCAAGAAAGAGGCAGAATCGGTCTAATTCGGCCAGTCTGACAGTAAATGTGGTGGAGAGCAAAACAGCCGTTTCAGAGCGATAGGATGCTTTTTTGCACATTTCGACTTAAAAAGGCCCTGTCCTCACTGAATATTGAGCTGCAATGTGTGATTTGGATGAGGTTTTATCATTACAAGCTCGCATGGGATGTGTAATGAGGGAAAAAGCATGATTTTTATCCTCCACGAGAGGGGCCCTGACAGCGCCCCATTCATCCGGCTGAACGCGCACCCTCGCCGGCTTCCACTGCTCGGGCGAGCCGCTAGGATTGCTCTGCCCCACCGGTCCCGTTCCAAGCCAGCTACCTGCGTGAAACTGCACAGTATGCTCACAAGCACCCTGTTCTTCACATGTAGAGGCAAGAAAGAGGCAGAATCGGTCTAATTCGGCCAGTCTGACAGTAAATGTGGTGGAGAGCAAAACAGCCGTTTCAGAGCGATAGGTTGCTTTTTTGCACATTTCGACTTAAAAAGGCCCTGTCCTCACTGAATATTGAGCTGCAATGTGTGATTTGGATGAGGTTTTATCATTACAAGTTCGCATGGGATGTGTAATGAGGGAAAAAGCATGATTTTTATCCTCCACGAGAGGGGCCCTGACAGCGCCCCATTCATCCGGCTGAACGCGCACCCTCGCCGGCTTCCAATGCTCGGGCGAGCCGCTAGGATTGCTCTGCCCCACCGGTCCCGTTCCAAGCCAGCTACCTGCTTGAAACTGCACAATATGCTCACAAGCACCCTGTTCTTCACATGTAGAGGCAAGAAAGAGGCAGAATCGGTCTAATTCGGCCAGTCTGACAGTAAATGTGGTGGAGAGCAAAACAGCCGTTTCAGAGCGATAGGATGCTTTTTTGCACATTTCGACTTAAAAAGGCCCTGTCCTCACTGAATATTGAGCTGCAATGTGTGATTTGGATGAGGTTTTATCATTACAAGCTCGCATGGGATGTGTAATGAGGGAAAAAGCATGATTTTTATCCTCCACGAGAGGGGCCCTGACAGCGCCCCATTCATCCGGCTGAACGCGCACCCTCGCCGGCTTCCACTGCTCGGGCGAGCCGCTAGGATTGCTCTGCCCCACCGGTCCCGTTCCAAGCCAGCTACCTGCGTGAAACTGCACAATATGCTCACAAGCACCCTGTTCTTCACATGCAGAGGCAAGAAAGAGGCAGAATCGGTCTAATTCGGCCAGTCTGACAGTAAATGTGGTGGAGAGCAAAACAGCCGTTTCAGAGCGATAGGATGCTTTTTTGCACATTTCGACTTAAAAAGGCCCTGTCCTCACTGAATATTGAGCTGCAATGTGAGATTTGGATGAGGTTTTATCATTACAAGCTCGCATGGGATGTGTAATGAGGGAAAAAGCATGATTTTTATCCTCCACGAGAGGGGCCCTGACAGCGCCCCATTCATCCGGCTGAACGCGCACCCTCGCCGGCTTCCACTGCTCGGGCGAGCCGCTAGGATTGCTCTGCCCCACCGGTCCCGTTCCAAGCCAGCTACCTGCTTGAAACTGCACAATATGCTCACAAGCACCCTGTTCTTCACATGTAGAGGCAAGAAAGAGGCAGAATCGGTCTAATTCGGCCAGTCTGACAGTAAATGTGGTGGAGAGCAAAACAGCCGTTTCAGAGCGATAGGATGCTTTTTTGCACATTTCGACTTAAAAAGGCCCTGTCCTCACTGAATATTGAGCTGCAATGTGTGATTTGGATGAGGTTTTATCATTACAAGCTCGCATGGGATGTGTAATGAGGGAAAAAGCATGATTTTTATCCTCCACGAGAGGGGCCCTGACAGCGCCCCATTCATCCGGCTGAACGCGCACCCTCGCCGGCTTCCACTGCTCGGGCGAGCCGCTAGGATTGCTCTGCCCCACCGGTCCCGTTCCAAGCCAGCTACCTGCGTGAAACTGCACAATATGCTCACAAGCACCCTGTTCTTCACATGCAGAGGCAAGAAAGAGGCAGAATCGGTCTAATTCGGCCAGTCTGACAGTAAATGTGGTGGAGAGCAAAACAGCCGTTTCAGAGCGATAGGATGCTTTTTTGCACATTTCGACTTAAAAAGGCCCTGTCCTCACTGAATATTGAGCTGCAATGTGAGATTTGGATGAGGTTTTATCATTACAAGCTCGCATGGGATGTGTAATGAGGGAAAAAGCATGATTTTTATCCTCCACGAGAGGGGCCCTGACAGCGCCCCATTCATCCGGCTGAACGCGCACCCTCGCCGGCTTCCACTGCTCGGGCGAGCCGCTAGGATTGCTCTGCCCCACCGGTCCCGTTCCAAGCCAGCTACCTGCTTGAAACTGCACAATATGCTCACAAGCACCCTGTTCTTCACATGCAGAGGCAAGAAAGAGGCAGAATCGGTCTAATTCGGCCAGTCTGACAGTAAATGTGGTGGAGAGCAAAACAGCCGTTTCAGAGCGATAGGATGCTTTTTTGCACATTTCGACTTAAAAAGGCCCTGTCCTCACTGAATATTGAGCTGCAATGTGTGATTTGGATGAGGTTTTATCATTACAAGCTCGCATGGGATGTGTAATGAGGGAAAAAGCATGATTTTTATCCTCCACGAGAGGGGCCCTGACAGCGCCCCATTCATCCGGCTGAACGCGCACCCTCGCCGGCTTCCACTACTCGGGCGAGCCGCTAGGATTGCTCTGCCCCACCGGTCCCGTTCCAAGCCAGCTACCTGCGTGAAACTGCACAATATGCTCACAAGCACCCTGTTCTTCACATGTAGAGGCAAGAAAGAGGCAGAATCGGTCTAATTCGGCCAGTCTGACAGTAAATGTGGTGGAGAGCAAAACAGCCGTTTCAGAGCGATAGGATGCTTTTTTGCACATTTCGACTTAAAAAGGCCCTGTCCTCACTGAATATTGAGCTGCAATGTGTGATTTGGATGAGGTTTTATCATTACAAGCTCGCATGGGATGTGTAATGAGGGAAAAAGCATGATTTTTATCCTCCACGAGAGGGGCCCTGACAGCGCCCCATTCATCCGGCTGAACGCGCACCCTCGCCGGCTTCCACTGCTCGGGCGAGCCGCTAGGATTGCTCTGCCCCACCGGTCCCGTTCCAAGCCAGCTACCTGCGTGAAACTGCACAGTATGCTCACAAGCACCCTGTTCTTCACATGTAGAGGCAAGAAAGAGGCAGAATCGGTCTAATTCGGCCAGTCTGACAGTAAATGTGGTGGAGAGCAAAACAGCCGTTTCAGAGCGATAGGTTGCTTTTTTGCACATTTCGACTTAAAAAGGCCCTGTCCTCACTGAATATTGAGCTGCAATGTGTGATTTGGATGAGGTTTTATCATTACAAGCTCGCATGGGATGTGTAATGAGGGAAAAAGCATGATTTTTATCCTCCACGAGAGGGGCCCTGACAGCGCCCCATTCATCCGGCTGAACGCGCACCCTCGCCGGCTTCCACTGCTCGGGCGAGCCGCTAGGATTGCTCTGCCCCACCGGTCCCGTTCCAAGCCAGCTACCTGCTTGAAACTGCACAATATGCTCACAAGCACCCTGTTCTTCACATGTAGAGGCAAGAAAGAGGCAGAATCGGTCTAATTCGGCCAGTCTGACAGTAAATGTGGTGGAGAGCAAAACAGCCGTTTCAGAGCGATAGGATGCTTTTTTGCACATTTCGACTTAAAAAGGCCCTGTCCTCACTGAATATTGAGCTGCAATGTGTGATTTGGATGAGGTTTTATCATTACAAGCTCGCATGGGATGTGTAATGAGGGAAAAAGCATGATTTTTATCCTCCACGAGAGGGGCCCTGACAGCGCCCCATTCATCCGGCTGAACGCGCACCCTCGCCGGCTTCCACTGCTCGGGCGAGCCGCTAGGATTGCTCTGCCCCACCGGTCCCGTTCCAAGCCAGCTACCTGCGTGAAACTGCACAATATGCTCACAAGCACCCTGTTCTTCACATGCAGAGGCAAGAAAGAGGCAGAATCGGTCTAATTCGGCCAGTCTGACAGTAAATGTGGTGGAGAGCAAAACAGCCGTTTCAGAGCGATAGGATGCTTTTTTGCACATTTCGACTTAAAAAGGCCCTGTCCTCACTGAATATTGAGCTGCAATGTGTGATTTGGATGAGGTTTTATCATTACAAGCTCGCATGGGATGTGTAATGAGGGAAAAAGCATGATTTTTATCCTCCACGAGAGGGGCCCTGACAGCGCCCCATTCATCCGGCTGAACGCGCACCCTCGCCGGCTTCCACTGCTCGGGCGAGCCGCTAGGATTGCTCTGCCCCACCGGTCCCCTTCCAAGCCAGCTACCTGCTTGAAACTGCACAATATGCTCACAAGCACCCTGTTCTTCACATGTAGAGGCAAGAAAGAGGCAGAATCGGTCTAATTCGGCCAGTCTGACAGTAAATGTGGTGGAGAGCAAAACAGCCGTTTCAGAGCGATAGGATGCTTTTTTGCACATTTCGACTTAAAAAGGCCCTGTCCTCACTGAATATTGAGCTGCAATGTGTGATTTGGATGAGGTTTTATCATTACAAGCTCGCATGGGATGTGTAATGAGGGAAAAAGCATGATTTTTATCCTCCACGAGAGGGGCCCTGACAGCGCCCCATTCATCCGGCTGAACGCGCACCCTCGCCGGCTTCCACTGCTCGGGCGAGCCGCTAGGATTGCTCTGCCCCACCGGTCCCGTTCCAAGCCAGCTACCTGCGTGAAACTGCACAGTATGCTCACAAGCACCCTGTTCTTCACATGTAGAGGCAAGAAAGAGGCAGAATCGGTCTAATTCGGCCAGTCTGACAGTAAATGTGGTGGAGAGCAAAACAGCCGTTTCAGAGCGATAGGTTGCTTTTTTGCACATTTCGACTTAAAAAGGCCCTGTCCTCACTGAATATTGAGCTGCAATGTGTGATTTGGATGAGGTTTTATCATTACAAGTTCGCATGGGATGTGTAATGAGGGAAAAAGCATGATTTTTATCCTCCACGAGAGGGGCCCTGACAGCGCCCCATTCATCCGGCTGAACGCGCACCCTCGCCGGCTTCCAATGCTCGGGCGAGCCGCTAGGATTGCTCTGCCCCACCGGTCCCGTTCCAAGCCAGCTACCTGCTTGAAACTGCACAATATGCTCACAAGCACCCTGTTCTTCACATGTAGAGGCAAGAAAGAGGCAGAATCGGTCTAATTCGGCCAGTCTGACAGTAAATGTGGTGGAGAGCAAAACAGCCGTTTCAGAGCGATAGGATGCTTTTTTGCACATTTCGACTTAAAAAGGCCCTGTCCTCACTGAATATTGAGCTGCAATGTGTGATTTGGATGAGGTTTTATCATTACAAGCTCGCATGGGATGTGTAATGAGGGAAAAAGCATGATTTTTATCCTCCACGAGAGGGGCCCTGACAGCGCCCCATTCATCCGGCTGAACGCGCACCCTCGCCGGCTTCCACTGCTCGGGCGAGCCGCTAGGATTGCTCTGCCCCACCGGTCCCGTTCCAAGCCAGCTACCTGCGTGAAACTGCACAATATGCTCACAAGCACCCTGTTCTTCACATGCAGAGGCAAGAAAGAGGCAGAATCGGTCTAATTCGGCCAGTCTGACAGTAAATGTGGTGGAGAGCAAAACAGCCGTTTCAGAGCGATAGGATGCTTTTTTGCACATTTCGACTTAAAAAGGCCCTGTCCTCACTGAATATTGAGCTGCAATGTGAGATTTGGATGAGGTTTTATCATTACAAGCTCGCATGGGATGTGTAATGAGGGAAAAAGCATGATTTTTATCCTCCACGAGAGGGGCCCTGACAGCGCCCCATTCATCCGGCTGAACGCGCACCCTCGCCGGCTTCCACTGCTCGGGCGAGCCGCTAGGATTGCTCTGCCCCACCGGTCCCGTTCCAAGCCAGCTACCTGCTTGAAACTGCACAATATGCTCACAAGCACCCTGTTCTTCACATGTAGAGGCAAGAAAGAGGCAGAATCGGTCTAATTCGGCCAGTCTGACAGTAAATGTGGTGGAGAGCAAAACAGCCGTTTCAGAGCGATAGGATGCTTTTTTGCACATTTCGACTTAAAAAGGCCCTGTCCTCACTGAATATTGAGCTGCAATGTGTGATTTGGATGAGGTTTTATCATTACAAGCTCGCATGGGATGTGTAATGAGGGAAAAAGCATGATTTTTATCCTCCACGAGAGGGGCCCTGACAGCGCCCCATTCATCCGGCTGAACGCGCACCCTCGCCGGCTTCCACTGCTCGGGCGAGCCGCTAGGATTGCTCTGCCCCACCGGTCCCGTTCCAAGCCAGCTACCTGCGTGAAACTGCACAGTATGCTCACAAGCACCCTGTTCTTCACATGTAGAGGCAAGAAAGAGGCAGAATCGGTCTAATTCGGCCAGTCTGACAGTAAATGTGGTGGAGAGCAAAACAGCCGTTTCAGAGCGATAGGTTGCTTTTTTGCACATTTCGACTTAAAAAGGCCCTGTCCTCACTGAATATTGAGCTGCAATGTGTGATTTGGATGAGGTTTTATCATTACAAGCTCGCATGGGATGTGTAATGAGGGAAAAAGCATGATTTTTATCCTCCACGAGAGGGGCCCTGACAGCGCCCCATTCATCCGGCTGAACGCGCACCCTCGCCGGCTTCCACTGCTCGGGCGAGCCGCTAGGATTGCTCTGCCCCACCGGTCCCGTTCCAAGCCAGCTACCTGCTTGAAACTGCACAATATGCTCACAAGCACCCTGTTCTTCACATGTAGAGGCAAGAAAGAGGCAGAATCGGTCTAATTCGGCCAGTCTGACAGTAAATGTGGTGGAGAGCAAAACAGCCGTTTCAGAGCGATAGGATGCTTTTTTGCACATTTCGACTTAAAAAGGCCCTGTCCTCACTGAATATTGAGCTGCAATGTGTGATTTGGATGAGGTTTTATCATTACAAGCTCGCATGGGATGTGTAATGAGGGAAAAAGCATGATTTTTATCCTCCACGAGAGGGGCCCTGACAGCGCCCCATTCATCCGGCTGAACGCGCACCCTCGCCGGCTTCCACTGCTCGGGCGAGCCGCTAGGATTGCTCTGCCCCACCGGTCCCGTTCCAAGCCAGCTACCTGCGTGAAACTGCACAATATGCTCACAAGCACCCTGTTCTTCACATGCAGAGGCAAGAAAGAGGCAGAATCGGTCTAATTCGGCCAGTCTGACAGTAAATGTGGTGGAGAGCAAAACAGCCGTTTCAGAGCGATAGGATGCTTTTTTGCACATTTCGACTTAAAAAGGCCCTGTCCTCACTGAATATTGAGCTGCAATGTGTGATTTGGATGAGGTTTTATCATTACAAGCTCGCATGGGATGTGTAATGAGGGAAAAAGCATGATTTTTATCCTCCACGAGAGGGGCCCTGACAGCGCCCCATTCATCCGGCTGAACGCGCACCCTCGCCGGCTTCCACTGCTCGGGCGAGCCGCTAGGATTGCTCTGCCCCACCGGTCCCCTTCCAAGCCAGCTACCTGCTTGAAACTGCACAATATGCTCACAAGCACCCTGTTCTTCACATGTAGAGGCAAGAAAGAGGCAGAATCGGTCTAATTCGGCCAGTCTGACAGTAAATGTGGTGGAGAGCAAAACAGCCGTTTCAGAGCGATAGGATGCTTTTTTGCACATTTCGACTTAAAAAGGCCCTGTCCTCACTGAATATTGAGCTGCAATGTGTGATTTGGATGAGGTTTTATCATTACAAGCTCGCATGGGATGTGTAATGAGGGAAAAAGCATGATTTTTATCCTCCACGAGAGGGGCCCTGACAGCGCCCCATTCATCCGGCTGAACGCGCACCCTCGCCGGCTTCCACTGCTCGGGCGAGCCGCTAGGATTGCTCTGCCCCACCGGTCCCGTTCCAAGCCAGCTACCTGCGTGAAACTGCACAGTATGCTCACAAGCACCCTGTTCTTCACATGTAGAGGCAAGAAAGAGGCAGAATCGGTCTAATTCGGCCAGTCTGACAGTAAATGTGGTGGAGAGCAAAACAGCCGTTTCAGAGCGATAGGTTGCTTTTTTGCACATTTCGACTTAAAAAGGCCCTGTCCTCACTGAATATTGAGCTGCAATGTGTGATTTGGATGAGGTTTTATCATTACAAGTTCGCATGGGATGTGTAATGAGGGAAAAAGCATGATTTTTATCCTCCACGAGAGGGGCCCTGACAGCGCCCCATTCATCCGGCTGAACGCGCACCCTCGCCGGCTTCCACTGCTCGGGCGAGCCGCTAGGATTGCTCTGCCCCACCGGTCCCGTTCCAAGCCAGCTACCTGCTTGAAACTGCACAATATGCTCACAAGCACCCTGTTCTTCACATGCAGAGGCAAGAAAGAGGCAGAATCGGTCTAATTCGGCCAGTCTGACAGTAAATGTGGTGGAGAGCAAAACAGCCGTTTCAGAGCGATAGGATGCTTTTTTGCACATTTCGACTTAAAAAGGCCCTGTCCTCACTGAATATTGAGCTGCAATGTGTGATTTGGATGAGGTTTTATCATTACAAGCTCGCATGGGATGTGTAATGAGGGAAAAAGCATGATTTTTATCCTCCACGAGAGGGGCCCTGACAGCGCCCCATTCATCCGGCTGAACGCGCACCCTCGCCGGCTTCCACTGCTCGGGCGAGCCGCTAGAATTGCTCTGCCCCACCGGTCCCGTTCCAAGCCAGCTACCTGCGTGAAACTGCACAATATGCTCACAAGCACCCTGTTCTTCACATGCAGAGGCAAGAAAGAGGCAGAATCGGTCTAATTCGGCCAGTCTGACAGTAAATGTGGTGGAGAGCAAAACAGCCGTTTCAGAGCGATAGGATGCTTTTTTGCACATTTCGACTTAAAAAGGCCCTGTCCTCACTGAATATTGAGCTGCAATGTGAGATTTGGATGAGGTTTTATCATTACAAGCTCGCATGGGATGTGTAATGAGGGAAAAAGCATGATTTTTATCCTCCACGAGAGGGGCCCTGACAGCGCCCCATTCATCCGGCTGAACGCGCACCCTCGCCGGCTTCCACTGCTCGGGCGAGCCGCTAGGATTGCTCTGCCCCACCGGTCCCGTTCCAAGCCAGCTACCTGCGTGAAACTGCACAATATGCTCACAAGCACCCTGTTCTTCACATGCAGAGGCAAGAAAGAGGCAGAATCGGTCTAATTCGGCCAGTCTGACAGTAAATGTGGTGGAGAGCAAAACAGCCGTTTCAGAGCGATAGGATGCTTTTTTGCACATTTCGACTTAAAAAGGCCCTGTCCTCACTGAATATTGAGCTGCAATGTGAGATTTGGATGAGGTTTTATCATTACAAGCTCGCATGGGATGTGTAATGAGGGAAAAAGCATGATTTTTATCCTCCACGAGAGGGGCCCTGACAGCGCCCCATTCATCCGGCTGAACGCGCACCCTCGCCGGCTTCCACTGCTCGGGCGAGCCGCTAGGATTGCTCTGCCCCACCGGTCCCGTTCCAAGCCAGCTACCTGCTTGAAACTGCACAATATGCTCACAAGCACCCTGTTCTTCACATGTAGAGGCAAGAAAGAGGCAGAATCGGTCTAATTCGGCCAGTCTGACAGTAAATGTGGTGGAGAGCAAAACAGCCGTTTCAGAGCGATAGGATGCTTTTTTGCACATTTCGACTTAAAAAGGCCCTGTCCTCACTGAATATTGAGCTGCAATGTGAGATTTGGATGAGGTTTTATCATTACAAGCTCGCATGGGATGTGTAATGAGGGAAAAAGCATGATTTTTATCCTCCACGAGAGGGGCCCTGACAGCGCCCCATTCATCCGGCTGAACGCGCACCCTCGCCGGCTTCCACTACTCGGGCGAGCCGCTAGGATTGCTCTGCCCCACCGGTCCCGTTCCAAGCCAGCTACCTGCGTGAAACTGCACAATATGCTCACAAGCACCCTGTTCTTCACATGTAGAGGCAAGAAAGAGGCAGAATCGGTCTAATTCGGCCAGTCTGACAGTAAATGTGGTGGAGAGCAAAACAGCCGTTTCAGAGCGATAGGATGCTTTTTTGCACATTTCGACTTAAAAAGGCCCTGTCCTCACTGAATATTGAGCTGCAATGTGTGATTTGGATGAGGTTTTGTCATTACAAGCTCGCATGGGATGTGTACTGAGGGAAAAAGCATGATTTTTATCCTCCACGAGAGGGGCCCTGACAGCGCCCCATTCATCCGGCTGAACGCGCACCCTCGCCGGCTTCCACTGCTCGGGCGAGCCGCTAGGATTGCTCTGCCCCACCGGTCCCGTTCCAAGCCAGCTACCTGCTTGAAACTGCACAATATGCTCACAAGCACCCTGTTCTTCACATGTAGAGGCAAGAAAGAGGCAGAATCGGTCTAATTCGGCCAGTCTGACAGTAAATGTGGTGGAGAGCAAAACAGCCGTTTCAGAGCGATAGGATGCTTTTTTGCACATTTCGACTTAAAAAGGCCCTGTCCTCACTGAATATTGAGCTGCAATGTGTGATTTGGATGAGGTTTTATCATTACAAGCTCGCATGGGATGTGTAATGAGGGAAAAAGCATGATTTTTATCCTCCACGAGAGGGGCCCTGACAGCGCCCCATTCATCCGGCTGAACGCGCACCCTCGCCGGCTTCCACTACTCGGGCGAGCCGCTAGGATTGCTCTGCCCCACCGGTCCCGTTCCAAGCCAGCTACCTGCGTGAAACTGCACAATATGCTCACAAGCACCCTGTTCTTCACATGTAGAGGCAAGAAAGAGGCAGAATCGGTCTAATTCGGCCAGTCTGACAGTAAATGTGGTGGAGAGCAAAACAGCCGTTTCAGAGCGATAGGATGCTTTTTTGCACATTTCGACTTAAAAAGGCCCTGTCCTCACTGAATATTGAGCTGCAATGTGTGATTTGGATGAGGTTTTGTCATTACAAGCTCGAATGGGATGTGTACTGAGGGAAAAAGCATGATTTTTATCCTCCAACGAGAGGGGCCCTGACAGCGCCCCATTCATCAGGCTGAACGCGCACCCTCGCCGGCTTCCACTGCTCGGGCGAGCCGCTAGGATTGCTCTGCCCCACCGGTCCCGTTCCAAGCCAGCTACCTGCTTGAAACTGCACAATATGCTCACAAGCACCCTGTTCTTCACATGTAGAGGCAAGAAAGAGGCAGAATCGGTCTAATTCGGCCAGTCTGACAGTAAATGTGGTGGAGAGCAAAACAGCCGTTTCAGAGCGATAGGATGCTTTTTTGCACATTTCGACTTAAAAAGGCCCTGTCCTCACTGAATATTGAGCTGCAATGTGTGATTTGGATGAGGTTTTATCATTACAAGCTCGCATGGGATGTGTAATGAGGGAAAAAGCATGATTTTTATCCTCCACGAGAGGGGCCCTGACAGCGCCCCATTCATCCGGCTGAACGCGCACCCTCGCCGGCTTCCACTGCTCGGGCGAGCCGCTAGGATTGCTCTGCCCCACCGGTCCCGTTCCAAGCCAGCTACCTGCTTGAAACTGCACAATATGCTCACAAGCACCCTGTTCTTCACATGTAGTGGCAAGAAAGAGGCAGAATCGGTCTAATTCGGCCAGTCTGACAGTAAATGTGGTGGAGAGCAAAACAGCCGTTTCAGAGCGATAGGATGCTTTTTTGCACATTTCGACTTAAAAAGGCCCTGTCCTCACTGAATATTGAGCTGCAATGTGTGATTTGGATGAGGTTTTATCATTACAAGCTCGCATGGGATGTGTAATGAGGGAAAAAGCATGATTTTTATCCTCCACGAGAGGAGCCCTGACAGCGCCCCATTCATCCGGCTGAACGCGCACCCTCGCCGGCTTCCACTGCTCGGGCGAGCCGCTAGGATTGCTCTGCCCCACCGGTCCCGTTCCAAGCCAGCTACCTGCGTGAAACTGCACAGTATGCTCACAAGCACCCTGTTCTTCACATGTAGAGGCAAGAAAGAGGCAGAATCGGTCTAATTCGGCCAGTCTGACAGTAAATGTGGTGGAGAGCAAAACAGCCGTTTCAGAGCGATAGGTTGCTTTTTTGCACATTTCGACTTAAAAAGGCCCTGTCCTCACTGAATATTGAGCTGCAATGTGTGATTTGGATGAGGTTTTATCATTACAAGCTCGCATGGGATGTGTAATGAGGGAAAAAGCATGATTTTTATCCTCCACGAGAGGGGCCCTGACAGCGCCCCATTCATCCGGCTGAACGCGCACCCTCGCCGGCTTCCACTGCTCGGGCGAGCCGCTAGGATTGCTCTGCCCCACCGGTCCCGTTCCAAGCCAGCTACCTGCGTGAAACTGCACAGTATGCTCACAAGCACCCTGTTCTTCACATGTAGAGGCAAGAAAGAGGCAGAATCGGTCTAATTCGGCCAGTCTGACAGTAAATGTGGTGGAGAGCAAAACAGCCGTTTCAGAGCGATAGGTTGCTTTTTTGCACATTTCGACTTAAAAAGGCCCTGTCCTCACCGAATATTGAGCTGCAATGTGTGATTTGGATGAGGTTTTATCATTACAAGCTCGCATGGAATGTGTAATGAGGGAAAAAGCATGATTTTTATCCTCCACGAGAGGGGCCCTGACAGCGCCCCATTCATCCGGCTGAACGCGCACCCTCGCCGGCTTCCACTGCTCGGGCGAGCCGCTAGGATTGCTCTGCCCCACCGGTCCCGTTCCAAGCCAGCTACCTGCTTGAAACTGCACAATATGCTCACAAGCACCCTGTTCTTCACATGCAGAGGCAAGAAAGAGGCAGAATCGGTCTAATTCGGCCAGTCTGACAGTAAATGTGGTGGAGAGCAAAACAGCCGTTTCAGAGCGATAGGATGCTTTTTTGCACATTTCGACTTAAAAAGGCCCTGTCCTCACTGAATATTGAGCTGCAATGTGTGATTTGGATGAGGTTTTATCATTACAAGCTCGCATGGGATGTGTAATGAGGGAAAAAGCATGATTTTTATCCTCCACGAGAGGGGCCCTGACAGCGCCCCATTCATCCGGCTGAACGCGCACCCTCGCCGGCTTCCACTGCTCGGGCGAGCCGCTAGAATTGCTCTGCCCCACCGGTCCCGTTCCAAGCCAGCTACCTGCGTGAAACTGCACAATATGCTCACAAGCACCCTGTTCTTCACATGCAGAGGCAAGAAAGAGGCAGAATCGGTCTAATTCGGCCAGTCTGACAGTAAATGTGGTGGAGAGCAAAACAGCCGTTTCAGAGCGATAGGATGCTTTTTTGCACATTTCGACTTAAAAAGGCCCTGTCCTCACTGAATATTGAGCTGCAATGTGAGATTTGGATGAGGTTTTATCATTACAAGCTCGCATGGGATGTGTAATGAGGGAAAAAGCATGATTTTTATCCTCCACGAGAGGGGCCCTGACAGCGCCCCATTCATCCGGCTGAACGCGCACCCTCGCCGGCTTCCACTGCTCGGGCGAGCCGCTAGGATTGCTCTGCCCCACCGGTCCCGTTCCAAGCCAGCTACCTGCTTGAAACTGCACAATATGCTCACAAGCACCCTGTTCTTCACATGCAGAGGCAAGAAAGAGGCAGAATCGGTCTAATTCGGCCAGTCTGACAGTAAATGTGGTGGAGAGCAAAACAGCCGTTTCAGAGCGATAGGATGCTTTTTTGCACATTTCGACTTAAAAAGGCCCTGTCCTCACTGAATATTGAGCTGCAATGTGTGATTTGGATGAGGTTTTATCATTACAAGCTCGCATGGGATGTGTAATGAGGGAAAAAGCATGATTTTTATCCTCCACGAGAGGGGCCCTGACAGCGCCCCATTCATCCGGCTGAACGCGCACCCTCGCCGGCTTCCACTGCTCGGGCGAGCCGCTAGGATTGCTCTGCCCCACCGGTCCCGTTCCAAGCCAGCTACCTGCGTGAAACTGCACAATATGCTCACAAGCACCCTGTTCTTCACATGCAGAGGCAAGAAAGAGGCAGAATCGGTCTAATTCGGCCAGTCTGACAGTAAATGTGGTGGAGAGCAAAACAGCCGTTTCAGAGCGATAGGATGCTTTTTTGCACATTTCGACTTAAAAAGGCCCTGTCCTCACTGAATATTGAGCTGCAATGTGTGATTTGGATGAGGTTTTATCATTACAAGCTCGCATGGGATGTGTAATGAGGGAAAAAGCATGATTTTTATCCTCCACGAGAGGGGCCCTGACAGCGCCCCATTCATCCGGCTGAACGCGCACCCTCGCCGGCTTCCACTGCTCGGGCGAGCCGCTAGGATTGCTCTGCCCCACCGGTCCCGTTCCAAGCCAGCTACCTGCGTGAAACTGCACAGTATGCTCACAAGCACCCTGTTCTTCACATGTAGAGGCAAGAAAGAGGCAGAATCGGTCTAATTCGGCCAGTCTGACAGTAAATGTGGTGGAGAGCAAAACAGCCGTTTCAGAGCGATAGGATGCTTTTTTGCACATTTCGACTTAAAAAGGCCCTGTCCTCACTGAATATTGAGCTGCAATGTGTGATTTGGATGAGGTTTTATCATTACAAGCTCGCATGGGATGTGTAATGAGGGAAAAAGCATGATTTTTATCCTCCACGAGAGGGGCCCTGACAGCGCCCCATTCATCCGGCTGAACGCGCACCCTCGCCGGCTTCCACTGCTCGGGCGAGCCGCTAGGATTGCTCTGCCACACCGGTCCCGTTCCAAGCCAGCTACCTGCTTGAAACTGCACAATATGCTCACAAGCACCCTGTTCTTCACATGTAGAGGCAAGAAAGAGGCAGAATCGGTCTAATTCGGCCAGTCTGACAGTAAATGTGGTGGAGAGCAAAACAGCCGTTTCAGAGCGATAGGATGCTTTTTTGCACATTTCGACTTAAAAAGGCCCTGTCCTCACTGAATATTGAGCTGCAATGTGTGATTTGGATGAGGTTTTATCATTACAAGCTCGCATGGGATGTGTAATGAGGGAAAAAGCATGATTTTTATCCTCCACGAGAGGAGCCCTGACAGCGCCCCATTCATCCGGCTGAACGCGCACCCTCGCCGGCTTCCACTGCTCGGGCGAGCCGCTAGGATTGCTCTGCCCCACCGGTCCCGTTCCAAGCCAGCTACCTGCGTGAAACTGCACAGTATGCTCACAAGCACCCTGTTCTTCACATGTAGAGGCAAGAAAGAGGCAGAATCGGTCTAATTCGGCCAGTCTGACAGTAAATGTGGTGGAGAGCAAAACAGCCGTTTCAGAGCGATAGGTTGCTTTTTTGCACATTTCGACTTAAAAAGGCCCTGTCCTCACTGAATATTGAGCTGCAATGTGTGATTTGGATGAGGTTTTATCATTACAAGCTCGCATGGGATGTGTAATGAGGGAAAAAGCATGATTTTTATCCTCCACGAGAGGGGCCCTGACAGCGCCCCATTCATCCGGCTGAACGCGCACCCTCGCCGGCTTCCACTGCTCGGGCGAGCCGCTAGGATTCCTCTGCCCCACCGGTCCCTTTCCAAGCCAGCTACCTGCGTGAAACTGCACAGTATGCTCACAAGCACCCTGTTCTTCACATGTAGAGGCAAGAAAGAGGCAGAATCGGTCTAATTCGGCCAGTCTGACAGTAAATGTGGTGGAGAGCAAAACAGCCGTTTCAGAGCGATAGGTTGCTTTTTTGCACATTTCGACTTAAAAAGGCCCTGTCCTCACTGAATATTGAGCTGCAATGTGTGATTTGGATGAGGTTTTATCATTACAAGCTCGCATGGGATGTGTAATGAGGGAAAAAGCATGATTTTTATCCTCCACGAGAGGGGCCCTGACAGCGCCCCATTCATCCGGCTGAACGCGCACCCTCGCCGGCTTCCACTGCTCGGGCGAGCCGCTAGGATTGCTCTGCCCCACCGGTCCCGTTCCAAGCCAGCTACCTGCGTGAAACTGCACAATATGCTCACAAGCACCCTGTTCTTCACATGCAGAGGCAAGAAAGAGGCAGAATCGGTCTAATTCGGCCAGTCTGACAGTAAATGTGGTGGAGAGCAAAACAGCCGTTTCAGAGCGATAGGATGCTTTTTTGCACATTTCGACTTAAAAAGGCCCTGTCCTCACTGAATATTGAGCTGCAATGTGTGATTTGGATGAGGTTTTATCATTACAAGCTCGCATGGGATGTGTAATGAGGGAAAAAGCATGATTTTTATCCTCCACGAGAGGGGCCCTGACAGCGCCCCATTCATCCGGCTGAACGCGCACCCTTGCCGGCTTCCACTGCTCGGGCGAGCCGCTAGGATTGCTCTGCCCCACCGGTCCCGTTCCAAGCCAGCTACCTGCTTGAAACTGCACAATATGCTCACAAGCACCCTGTTCTTCACATGTAGAGGCAAGAAAGAGGCAGAATCGGTCTAATTCGGAAAGTCTGACAGTAAATGTGGTGGAGAGCAAAACAGCCGTTTCAGAGCGATAGGATGCTTTTTTGCACATTTCGACTTAAAAAGGCCCTGTCCTCACTGAATATTGAGCTGCAATGTGTGATTTGGATGAGGTTTTATCATTACAAGCTCGCATGGGATGTGTAATGAGGGAAAAAGCATGATTTTTATCCTCCACGAGAGGGGCCCTGACAGCGCCCCATTCATCCGGCTGAACGCGCACCCTCGCCGGCTTCCACTGCTCGGGCGAGCCGCTAGGATTGCTCTGCCCCACCGGTCCCGTTCCAAGCCAGCTACCTGCTTGAAACTGCACAATATGCTCACAAGCACCCTGTTCTTCACATGTAGAGGCAAGAAAGAGGCAGAATCGGTCTAATTCGGCCAGTCTGACAGTAAATGTGGTGGAGAGCAAAACAGCCGTTTCAGAGCGATAGGATGCTTTTTTGCACATTTCGACTTAAAAAGGCCCTGTCCTCACTGAATATTGAGCTGCAATGTGTGATTTGGATGAGGTTTTATCATTACAAGCTCGCATGGGATGTGTAATGAGGGAAAAAGCATGATTTTTATCCTCCACGAGAGGAGCCCTGACAGCGCCACATTCATCCGGCTGAACGCGCACCCTCGCCGGCTTCCACTGCTCGGGCGAGCCGCTAGGATTGCTCTGCCCCACCGGTCCCGTTCCAAGCCAGCTACCTGCGTGAAACTGCACAGTATGCTCACAAGCACCCTGTTCTTCACATGTAGAGGCAAGAAAGAGGAAGAATCGGTCTAATTCGGCCAGTCTGACAGTAAATGTGGTGGAGAGCAAAACAGCCGTTTCAGAGCGATAGGTTGCTTTTTTGCACATTTCGACTTAAAAAGGCCCTGTCCTCACTGAATATTGAGCTGCAATGTGTGATTTGGATGAGGTTTTATCATTACAAGCTCGCATGGGATGTGTAATGAGGGAAAAAGCATGATTTTTATCCTCCACGAGAGGGGCCCTGACAGCGCCCCATTCATCCGGCTGAACGCGCACCCTCGCCGGCTTCCACTGCTCGGGCGAGCCGCTAGGATTGCTCTGCCCCACCGGTCCCGTTCCAAACCAGCTACCTGCGTGAAACTGCACAGTATGCTCACAAGCACCCTGTTCTTCACATGTAGAGGCAAGAAAGAGGCAGAATCGGTCTAATTCGGCCAGTCTGACAGTAAATGTGGTGGAGAGCAAAACAGCCGTTTCAGAGCGATAGGTTGCTTTTTTGCACATTTCGACTTAAAAAGGCCCTGTCCTCACCGAATATTGAGCTGCAATGTGTGATTTGGATGAGGTTTTATCATTACAAGCTCGCATGGAATGTGTAATGAGGGAAAAAGCATGATTTTTATCCTCCACGAGAGGGGCCCTGACAGCGCCCCATTCATCCGGCTGAACGCGCACCCTCGCCGGCTTCCACTGCTCGGGCGAGCCGCTAGGATTGCTCTGCCCCACCGGTCCCGTTCCAAGCCAGCTACCTGCTTGAAACTGCACAATATGCTCACAAGCACCCTGTTCTTCACATGCAGAGGCAAGAAAGAGGCAGAATCGGTCTAATTCGGCCAGTCTGACAGTAAATGTGGTGGAGAGCAAAACAGCCGTTTCAGAGCGATAGGATGCTTTTTTGCACATTTCGACTTAAAAAGGCCCTGTCCTCACTGAATATTGAGCTGCAATGTGTGATTTGGATGAGGTTTTATCATTACAAGCTCGCATGGGATGTGTAATGAGGGAAAAAGCATGATTTTTATCCTCCACGAGAGGGGCCCTGACAGCGCCCCATTCATCCGGCTGAACGCGCACCCTCGCCGGCTTCCACTGCTCGGGCGAGCCGCTAGAATTGCTCTGCCCCACCGGTCCCGTTCCAAGCCAGCTACCTGCGTGAAACTGCACAATATGCTCACAAGCACCCTGTTCTTCACATGCAGAGGCAAGAAAGAGGCAGAATCGGTCTAATTCGGCCAGTCTGACAGTAAATGTGGTGGAGAGCAAAACAGCCGTTTCAGAGCGATAGGATGCTTTTTTGCACATTTCGACTTAAAAAGGCCCTGTCCTCACTGAATATTGAGCTGCAATGTGAGATTTGGATGAGGTTTTATCATTACAAGCTCGCATGGGATGTGTAATGAGGGAAAAAGCATGATTTTTATCCTCCACGAGAGGGGCCCTGACAGCGCCCCATTCATCCGGCTGAACGCGCACCCTCGCCGGCTTCCACTGCTCGGGCGAGCCGCTAGGATTGCTCTGCCCCACCGGTCCCGTTCCAAGCCAGCTACCTGCTTGAAACTGCACAATATGCTCACAAGCACCCTGTTCTTCACATGCAGAGGCAAGAAAGAGGCAGAATCGGTCTAATTCGGCCAGTCTGACAGTAAATGTGGTGGAGAGCAAAACAGCCGTTTCAGAGCGATAGGATGCTTTTTTGCACATTTCGACTTAAAAAGGCCCTGTCCTCACTGAATATTGAGCTGCAATGTGTGATTTGGATGAGGTTTTATCATTACAAGCTCGCATGGGATGTGTAATGAGGGAAAAAGCATGATTTTTATCCTCCACGAGAGGGGCCCTGACAGCGCCCCATTCATCCGGCTGAACGCGCACCCTCGCCGGCTTCCACTGCTCGGGCGAGCCGCTAGGATTGCTCTGCCCCACCGGTCCCGTTCCAAGCCAGCTACCTGCGTGAAACTGCACAATATGCTCACAAGCACCCTGTTCTTCACATGCAGAGGCAAGAAAGAGGCAGAATCGGTCTAATTCGGCCAGTCTGACAGTAAATGTGGTGGAGAGCAAAACAGCCGTTTCAGAGCGATAGGATGCTTTTTTGCACATTTCGACTTAAAAAGGCCCTGTCCTCACTGAATATTGAGCTGCAATGTGTGATTTGGATGAGGTTTTATCATTACAAGCTCGCATGGGATGTGTAATGAGGGAAAAAGCATGATTTTTATCCTCCACGAGAGGGGCCCTGACAGCGCCCCATTCATCCGGCTGAACGCGCACCCTCGCCGGCTTCCACTGCTCGGGCGAGCCGCTAGGATTGCTCTGCCCCACCGGTCCCGTTCCAAGCCAGCTACCTGCGTGAAACTGCACAGTATGCTCACAAGCACCCTGTTCTTCACATGTAGAGGCAAGAAAGAGGCAGAATCGGTCTAATTCGGCCAGTCTGACAGTAAATGTGGTGGAGAGCAAAACAGCCGTTTCAGAGCGATAGGATGCTTTTTTGCACATTTCGACTTAAAAAGGCCCTGTCCTCACTGAATATTGAGCTGCAATGTGTGATTTGGATGAGGTTTTATCATTACAAGCTCGCATGGGATGTGTAATGAGGGAAAAAGCATGATTTTTATCCTCCACGAGAGGGGCCCTGACAGCGCCCCATTCATCCGGCTGAACGCGCACCCTCGCCGGCTTCCACTGCTCGGGCGAGCCGCTAGGATTGCTCTGCCCCACCGGTCCCGTTCCAAGCCAGCTACCTGCTTGAAACTGCACAATATGCTCACAAGCACCCTGTTCTTCACATGTAGAGGCAAGAAAGAGGCAGAATCGGTCTAATTCGGCCAGTCTGACAGTAAATGTGGTGGAGAGCAAAACAGCCGTTTCAGAGCGATAGGATGCTTTTTTGCACATTTCGACTTAAAAAGGCCCTGTCCTCACTGAATATTGAGCTGCAATGTGTGATTTGGATGAGGTTTTATCATTACAAGCTCGCATGGGATGTGTAATGAGGGAAAAAGCATGATTTTTATCCTCCACGAGAGGAGCCCTGACAGCGCCCCATTCATCCGGCTGAACGCGCACCCTCGCCGGCTTCCACTGCTCGGGCGAGCCGCTAGGATTGCTCTGCCCCACCGGTCCCGTTCCAAGCCAGCTACCTGCGTGAAACTGCACAGTATGCTCACAAGCACCCTGTTCTTCACATGTAGAGGCAAGAAAGAGGCAGAATCGGTCTAATTCGGCCAGTCTGACAGTAAATGTGGTGGAGAGCAAAACAGCCGTTTCAGAGCGATAGGTTGCTTTTTTGCACATTTCGACTTAAAAAGGCCCTGTCCTCACTGAATATTGAGCTGCAATGTGTGATTTGGATGAGGTTTTATCATTACAAGCTCGCATGGGATGTGTAATGAGGGAAAAAGCATGATTTTTATACTCCACGAGAGGGGCCCTGACAGCGCCCCATTCATCCGGCTGAACGCGCACCCTCGCCGGCTTCCACTGCTCGGGCGAGCCGCTAGGATTGCTCTGCCCCACCGGTCCCGTTCCAAGCCAGCTACCTGCGTGAAACTGCACAGTATGCTCACAAGCACCCTGTTCTTCACATGTAGAGGCAAGAAAGAGGCAGAATCGGTCTAATTCGGCCAGTCTGACAGTAAATGTGGTGGAGAGCAAAACAGCCGTTTCAGAGCGATAGGTTGCTTTTTTGCACATTTCGACTTAAAAAGGCCCTGTCCTCACTGAATATTGAGCTGCAATGTGTGATTTGGATGAGGTTTTATCATTACAAGCTCGCATGGAATGTGTAATGAGGGAAAAAGCATGATTTTTATCCTCCACGAGAGGGGCCCTGACAGCGCCCCATTCATCCGGCTGAACGCGCACCCTCGCCGGCTTCCACTGCTCGGGCGAGCCGCTAGGATTGCTCTGCCCCACCGGTCCCGTTCCAAGCCAGCTACCTGCTTGAAACTGCACAATATGCTCACAAGCACCCTGTTCTTCACATGCAGAGGCAAGAAAGAGGCAGAATCGGTCTAATTCGGCCAGTCTGACAGTAAATGTGGTGGAGAGCAAAACAGCCGTTTCAGAGCGATAGGATGCTTTTTTGCACATTTCGACTTAAAAAGGCCCTGTCCTCACTGAATATTGAGCTGCAATGTGTGATTTGGATGAGGTTTTATCATTACAAGCTCGCATGGGATGTGTAATGAGGGAAAAAGCATGATTTTTATCCTCCACGAGAGGGGCCCTGACAGCGCCCCATTCATCCGGCTGAACGCGCACCCTCGCCGGCTTCCACTGCTCGGGCGAGCCGCTAGAATTGCTCTGCCCCACCGGTCCCGTTCCAAGCCAGCTACCTGCGTGAAACTGCACAATATGCTCACAAGCACCCTGTTCTTCACATGCAGAGGCAAGAAAGAGGCAGAATCGGTCTAATTCGGCCAGTCTGACAGTAAATGTGGTGGAGAGCAAAACAGCCGTTTCAGAGCGATAGGATGCTTTTTTGCACATTTCGACTTAAAAAGGCCCTGTCCTCACTGAATATTGAGCTGCAATGTGAGATTTGGATGAGGTTTTATCATTACAAGCTCGCATGGGATGTGTAATGAGGGAAAAAGCATGATTTTTATACTCCACGAGAGGGGCCCTGACAGCGCCCCATTCATCCGGCTGAACGCGCACCCTCGCCGGCTTCCACTGCTCGGGCGAGCCGCTAGGATTGCTCTGCCCCACCGGTCCCGTTCCAAGCCAGCTACCTGCGTGAAACTGCACAGTATGCTCACAAGCACCCTGTTCTTCACATGTAGAGGCAAGAAAGAGGCAGAATCGGTCTAATTCGGCCAGTCTGACAGTAAATGTGGTGGAGAGCAAAACAGCCGTTTCAGAGCGATAGGATGCTTTTTTGCACATTTCGACTTAAAAAGGCCCTGTCCTCACTGAATATTGAGCTGCAATGTGTGATTTGGATGAGGTTTTATCATTACAAGCTCGCATGGGATGTGTAATGAGGGAAAAAGCATGATTTTTATCCTCCACGAGAGGAGCCCTGACAGCGCCCCATTCATCCGGCTGAACGCGCACCCTCGCCGGCTTCCACTGCTCGGGCGAGCCGCTAGGATTGCTCTGCCCCACCGGTCCCGTTCCAAGCCAGCTACCTGCGTGAAACTGCACAGTATGCTCACAAGCACCCTGTTCTTCACATGTAGAGGCAAGAAAGAGGCAGAATCGGTCTAATTCGGCCAGTCTGACAGTAAATGTGGTGGAGAGCAAAACAGCCGTTTCAGAGCGATAGGTTGCTTTTTTGCACATTTCGACTTAAAAAGGCCCTGTCCTCACTGAATATTGAGCTGCAATGTGTGATTTGGATGAGGTTTTATCATTACAAGCTCGCATGGGATGTGTAATGAGGGAAAAAGCATGATTTTTATACTCCACGAGAGGGGCCCTGACAGCGCCCCATTCATCCGGCTGAACGCGCACCCTCGCCGGCTTCCACTGCTCGGGCGAGCCGCTAGGATTGCTCTGCCCCACCGGTCCCGTTCCAAGCCAGCTACCTGCGTGAAACTGCACAGTATGCTCACAAGCACCCTGTTCTTCACATGTAGAGGCAAGAAAGAGGCAGAATCGGTCTAATTCGGCCAGTCTGACAGTAAATGTGGTGGAGAGCAAAACAGCCGTTTCAGAGCGATAGGTTGCTTTTTTGCACATTTCGACTTAAAAAGGCCCTGTCCTCACTGAATATTGAGCTGCAATGTGTGATTTGGATGAGGTTTTATCATTACAAGCTCGCATGGAATGTGTAATGAGGGAAAAAGCATGATTTTTATCCTCCACGAGAGGGGCCCTGACAGCGCCCCATTCATCCGGCTGAACGCGCACCCTCGCCGGCTTCCACTGCTCGGGCGAGCCGCTAGGATTGCTCTGCCCCACCGGTCCCGTTCCAAGCCAGCTACCTGCTTGAAACTGCACAATATGCTCACAAGCACCCTGTTCTTCACATGCAGAGGCAAGAAAGAGGCAGAATCGGTCTAATTCGGCCAGTCTGACAGTAAATGTGGTGGAGAGCAAAACAGCCGTTTCAGAGCGATAGGATGCTTTTTTGCACATTTCGACTTAAAAAGGCCCTGTCCTCACTGAATATTGAGCTGCAATGTGTGATTTGGATGAGGTTTTATCATTACAAGCTCGCATGGGATGTGTAATGAGGGAAAAAGCATGATTTTTATCCTCCACGAGAGGGGCCCTGACAGCGCCCCATTCATCCGGCTGAACGCGCACCCTCGCCGGCTTCCACTGCTCGGGCGAGCCGCTAGAATTGCTCTGCCCCACCGGTCCCGTTCCAAGCCAGCTACCTGCGTGAAACTGCACAATATGCTCACAAGCACCCTGTTCTTCACATGCAGAGGCAAGAAAGAGGCAGAATCGGTCTAATTCGGCCAGTCTGACAGTAAATGTGGTGGAGAGCAAAACAGCCGTTTCAGAGCGATAGGATGCTTTTTTGCACATTTCGACTTAAAAAGGCCCTGTCCTCACTGAATATTGAGCTGCAATGTGAGATTTGGATGAGGTTTTATCATTACAAGCTCGCATGGGATGTGTAATGAGGGAAAAAGCATGATTTTTATACTCCACGAGAGGGGCCCTGACAGCGCCCCATTCATCCGGCTGAACGCGCACCCTCGCCGGCTTCCACTGCTCGGGCGAGCCGCTAGGATTGCTCTGCCCCACCGGTCCCGTTCCAAGCCAGCTACCTGCGTGAAACTGCACAATATGCTCACAAGCACCCTGTTCTTCACATGCAGAGGCAAGAAAGAGGCAGAATCGGTCTAATTCGGCCAGTCTGACAGTAAATGTGGTGGAGAGCAAAACAGCCGTTTCAGAGCGATAGGATGCTTTTTTGCACATTTCGACTTAAAAAGGCCCTGTCCTCACTGAATATTGAGCTGCAATGTGTGATTTGGATGAGGTTTTATCATTACAAGCTCGCATGGGATGTGTAATGAGGGAAAAAGCATGATTTTTATCCTCCACGAGAGGGGCCCTGACAGCGCCCCATTCATCCGGCTGAACGCGCACCCTCGCCGGCTTCCACTGCTCGGGCGAGCCGCTAGGATTGCTCTGCCCCACCGGTCCCGTTCCAAGCCAGCTACCTGCGTGAAACTGCACAATATGCTCACAAGCACCCTGTTCTTCACATGCAGAGGCAAGAAAGAGGCAGAATCGGTCTAATTCGGCCAGTCTGACAGTAAATGTGGTGGAGAGCAAAACAGCCGTTTCAGAGCGATAGGATGCTTTTTTGCACATTTCGACTTAAAAAGGCCCTGTCCTCACTGAATATTGAGCTGCAATGTGTGATTTGGATGAGGTTTTATCATTACAAGCTCGCATGGGATGTGTAATGAGGGAAAAAGCATGATTTTTATCCTCCACGAGAGGGGCCCTGACAGCGCCCCATTCATCCGGCTAAACGCGCACCCTCGCCGGCTTCCACTGCTCGGGCGAGCCGCTAGGATTGCTCTGCCCCACCGGTCCCGTTCCAAGCCAGCTACCTGCGTGAAACTGCACAGTATGCTCACAAGCACCCTGTTCTTCACATGTAGAGGCAAGAAAGAGGCAGAATCGGTCTAATTCGGCCAGTCTGACAGTAAATGTGGTGGAGAGCAAAACAGCCGTTTCAGAGCGATAGGATGCTTTTTTGCACATTTCGACTTAAAAAGGCCCTGTCCTCACTGAATATTGAGCTGCAATGTGTGATTTGGATGAGGTTTTATCATTACAAGCTCGCATGGGATGTGTAATGAGGGAAAAAGCATGATTTTTATCCTCCACGAGAGGGGCCCTGACAGCGCCCCATTCATCCGGCTGAACGCGCACCCTCGCCGGCTTCCACTGCTCGGGCGAGCCGCTAGGATTGCTCTGCCCCACCGGTCCCGTTCCAAGCCAGCTACCTGCTTGAAACTGCACAATATGCTCACAAGCACCCTGTTCTTCACATGCAGAGGCAAGAAAGAGGCAGAATCGGTCTAATTCGGCCAGTCTGACAGTAAATGTGGTGGAGAGCAAAACAGCCGTTTCAGAGCGATAGGATGCTTTTTTGCACATTTCGACTTAAAAAGGCCCTGTCCTCACTGAATATTGAGCTGCAATGTGTGATTTGGATGAGGTTTTATCATTACAAGCTCGCATGGGATGTGTAATGAGGGAAAAAGCATGATTTTTATCCTCCACGAGAGGGGCCCTGACAGCGCCCCATTCATCCGGCTGAACGCGCACCCTCGCCGGCTTCCACTGCTCGGGCGAGCCGCTAGAATTGCTCTGCCCCACCGGTCCCGTTCCAAGCCAGCTACCTGCGTGAAACTGCACAGTATGCTCACAAGCACCCTGTTCTTCACATGTAGAGGCAAGAAAGAGGCAGAATCGGTCTAATTCGGCCAGTCTGACAGTAAATGTGGTGGAGAGCAAAACAGCCGTTTCAGAGCGATAGGTTGCTTTTTTGCACATTTCGACTTAAAAAGGCCCTGTCCTCACTGAATATTGAGCTGCAATGTGTGATTTGGATGAGGTTTTATCATTACAAGCTCGCATGGGATGTGTAATGAGGGAAAAAGCATGATTTTTATCCTCCACGAGAGGGGCCCTGACAGCGCCCCATTCATCCGGCTGAACGCGCACCCTCGCCGGCTTCCACTGCTCGGGCGAGCCGCTAGGATTGCTCTGCCCCACCGGTCCCGTTCCAAGCCAGCTACCTGCGTGAAACTGCACAATATGCTCACAAGCACCCTGTTCTTCACATGCAGAGGCAAGAAAGAGGCAGAATCGGTCTAATTCGGCCAGTCTGACAGTAAATGTGGTGGAGAGCAAAACAGCCGTTTCAGAGCGATAGGATGCTTTTTTGCACATTTCGACTTAAAAAGGCCCTGTCCTCACTGAATATTGAGCTGCAATGTGAGATTTGGATGAGGTTTTATCATTACAAGCTCGCATGGGATGTGTAATGAGGGAAAAAGCATGATTTTTATACTCCACGAGAGGGGCCCTGACAGCGCCCCATTCATCCGGCTGAACGCGCACCCTCGCCGGCTTCCACTGCTCGGGCGAGCCGCTAGGATTGCTCTGCCCCACCGGTCCCGTTCCAAGCCAGCTACCTGCGTGAAACTGCACAATATGCTCACAAGCACCCTGTTCTTCACATGCAGAGGCAAGAAAGAGGCAGAATCGGTCTAATTCGGCCAGTCTGACAGTAAATGTGGTGGAGAGCAAAACAGCCGTTTCAGAGCGATAGGATGCTTTTTTGCACATTTCGACTTAAAAAGGCCCTGTCCTCACTGAATATTGAGCTGCAATGTGTGATTTGGATGAGGTTTTATCATTACAAGCTCGCATGGGATGTGTAATGAGGGAAAAAGCATGATTTTTATCCTCCACGAGAGGGGCCCTGACAGCGCCCCATTCATCCGGCTGAACGCGCACCCTTGCCGGCTTCCACTGCTCGGGCGAGCCGCTAGGATTGCTCTGCCCCACCGGTCCCGTTCCAAGCCAGCTACCTGCTTGAAACTGCACAATATGCTCACAAGCACCCTGTTCTTCACATGTAGAGGCAAGAAAGAGGCAGAATCGGTCTAATTCGGCCAGTCTGACAGTAAATGTGGTGGAGAGCAAAACAGCCGTTTCAGAGCGATAGGATGCTTTTTTGCACATTTCGACTTAAAAAGGCCCTGTCCTCACTGAATATTGAGCTGCAATGTGTGATTTGGATGAGGTTTTATCATTACAAGCTCGCATGGGATGTGTAATGAGGGAAAAAGCATGATTTTTATCCTCCACGAGAGGGGCCCTGACAGCGCCCCATTCATCCGGCTGAACGCGCACCCTCGCCGGCTTCCACTGCTCGGGCGAGCCGCTAGGATTGCTCTGCCCCACCGGTCCCGTTCCAAGCCAGCTACCTGCGTGAAACTGCACAATATGCTCACAAGCACCCTGTTCTTCACATGCAGAGGCAAGAAAGAGGCAGAATCGGTCTAATTCGGCCAGTCTGACAGTAAATGTGGTGGAGAGCAAAACAGCCGTTTCAGAGCGATAGGATGCTTTTTTGCACATTTCGACTTAAAAAGGCCCTGTCCTCACTGAATATTGAGCTGCAATGTGTGATTTGGATGAGGTTTTATCATTACAAGCTCGCATGGGATGTGTAATGAGGGAAAAAGCATGATTTTTATCCTCCACGAGAGGGGCCCTGACAGCGCCCCATTCATCCGGCTAAACGCGCACCCTCGCCGGCTTCCACTGCTCGGGCGAGCCGCTAGGATTGCTCTGCCCCACCGGTCCCGTTCCAAGCCAGCTACCTGCGTGAAACTGCACAGTATGCTCACAAGCACCCTGTTCTTCACATGTAGAGGCAAGAAAGAGGCAGAATCGGTCTAATTCGGCCAGTCTGACAGTAAATGTGGTGGAGAGCAAAACAGCCGTTTCAGAGCGATAGGATGCTTTTTTGCACATTTCGACTTAAAAAGGCCCTGTCCTCACTGAATATTGAGCTGCAATGTGTGATTTGGATGAGGTTTTATCATTACAAGCTCGCATGGGATGTGTAATGAGGGAAAAAGCATGATTTTTATCCTCCACGAGAGGGGCCCTGACAGCGCCCCATTCATCCGGCTGAACGCGCACCCTCGCCGGCTTCCACTGCTCGGGCGAGCCGCTAGGATTGCTCTGCCCCACCGGTCCCGTTCCAAGCCAGCTACCTGCTTGAAACTGCACAATATGCTCACAAGCACCCTGTTCTTCACATGCAGAGGCAAGAAAGAGGCAGAATCGGTCTAATTCGGCCAGTCTGACAGTAAATGTGGTGGAGAGCAAAACAGCCGTTTCAGAGCGATAGGATGCTTTTTTGCACATTTCGACTTAAAAAGGCCCTGTCCTCACTGAATATTGAGCTGCAATGTGTGATTTGGATGAGGTTTTATCATTACAAGCTCGCATGGGATGTGTAATGAGGGAAAAAGCATGATTTTTATCCTCCACGAGAGGGGCCCTGACAGCGCCCCATTCATCCGGCTGAACGCGCACCCTCGCCGGCTTCCACTGCTCGGGCGAGCCGCTAGAATTGCTCTGCCCCACCGGTCCCGTTCCAAGCCAGCTACCTGCGTGAAACTGCACAATATGCTCACAAGCACCCTGTTCTTCACATGCAGAGGCAAGAAAGAGGCAGAATCGGTCTAATTCGGCCAGTCTGACAGTAAATGTGGTGGAGAGCAAAACAGCCGTTTCAGAGCGATAGGATGCTTTTTTGCACATTTCGACTTAAAAAGGCCCTGTCCTCACTGAATATTGAGCTGCAATGTGAGATTTGGATGAGGTTTTATCATTACAAGCTCGCATGGGATGTGTAATGAGGGAAAAAGCATGATTTTTATACTCCACGAGAGGGGCCCTGACAGCGCCCCATTCATCCGGCTGAACGCGCACCCTCGCCGGCTTCCACTGCTCGGGCGAGCCGCTAGGATTGCTCTGCCCCACCGGTCCCGTTCCAAGCCAGCTACCTGCGTGAAACTGCACAATATGCTCACAAGCACCCTGTTCTTCACATGCAGAGGCAAGAAAGAGGCAGAATCGGTCTAATTCGGCCAGTCTGACAGTAAATGTGGTGGAGAGCAAAACAGCCGTTTCAGAGCGATAGGATGCTTTTTTGCACATTTCGACTTAAAAAGGCCCTGTCCTCACTGAATATTGAGCTGCAATGTGTGATTTGGATGAGGTTTTATCATTACAAGCTCGCATGGGATGTGTAATGAGGGAAAAAGCATGATTTTTATCCTCCACGAGAGGGGCCCTGACAGCGCCCCATTCATCCGGCTGAACGCGCACCCTTGCCGGCTTCCACTGCTCGGGCGAGCCGCTAGGATTGCTCTGCCCCACCGGTCCCGTTCCAAGCCAGCTACCTGCTTGAAACTGCACAATATGCTCACAAGCACCCTGTTCTTCACATGTAGAGGCAAGAAAGAGGCAGAATCGGTCTAATTCGGCCAGTCTGACAGTAAATGTGGTGGAGAGCAAAACAGCCGTTTCAGAGCGATAGGATGCTTTTTTGCACATTTCGACTTAAAAAGGCCCTGTCCTCACTGAATATTGAGCTGCAATGTGTGATTTGGATGAGGTTTTATCATTACAAGCTCGCATGGGATGTGTAATGAGGGAAAAAGCATGATTTTTATCCTCCACGAGAGGGGCCCTGACAGCGCCCCATTCATCCGGCTGAACGCGCACCCTCGCCGGCTTCCACTGCTCGGGCGAGCCGCTAGGATTGCTCTGCCCCACCGGTCCCGTTCCAAGCCAGCTACCTGCGTGAAACTGCACAATATGCTCACAAGCACCCTGTTCTTCACATGCAGAGGCAAGAAAGAGGCAGAATCGGTCTAATTCGGCCAGTCTGACAGTAAATGTGGTGGAGAGCAAAACAGCCGTTTCAGAGCGATAGGATGCTTTTTTGCACATTTCGACTTAAAAAGGCCCTGTCCTCACTGAATATTGAGCTGCAATGTGTGATTTGGATGAGGTTTTATCATTACAAGCTCGCATGGGATGTGTAATGAGGGAAAAAGCATGATTTTTATCCTCCACGAGAGGGGCCCTGACAGCGCCCCATTCATCCGGCTAAACGCGCACCCTCGCCGGCTTCCACTGCTCGGGCGAGCCGCTAGGATTGCTCTGCCCCACCGGTCCCGTTCCAAGCCAGCTACCTGCGTGAAACTGCACAGTATGCTCACAAGCACCCTGTTCTTCACATGTAGAGGCAAGAAAGAGGCAGAATCGGTCTAATTCGGCCAGTCTGACAGTAAATGTGGTGGAGAGCAAAACAGCCGTTTCAGAGCGATAGGATGCTTTTTTGCACATTTCGACTTAAAAAGGCCCTGTCCTCACTGAATATTGAGCTGCAATGTGTGATTTGGATGAGGTTTTATCATTACAAGCTCGCATGGGATGTGTAATGAGGGAAAAAGCATGATTTTTATCCTCCACGAGAGGGGCCCTGACAGCGCCCCATTCATCCGGCTGAACGCGCACCCTCGCCGGCTTCCACTGCTCGGGCGAGCCGCTAGGATTGCTCTGCCCCACCGGTCCCGTTCCAAGCCAGCTACCTGCGTGAAACTGCACAGTATGCTCACAAGCACCCTGTTCTTCACATGTAGAGGCAAGAAAGAGGAAGAATCGGTCTAATTCGGCCAGTCTGACAGTAAATGTGGTGGAGAGCAAAACAGCCGTTTCAGAGCGATAGGTTGCTTTTTTGCACATTTCGACTTAAAAAGGCCCTGTCCTCACTGAATATTGAGCTGCAATGTGTGATTTGGATGAGGTTTTATCATTACAAGCTCGCATGGGATGTGTAATGAGGGAAAAAGCATGATTTTTATCCTCCACGAGAGGGGCCCTGACAGCGCCCCATTCATCCGGCTGAACGCGCACCCTCGCCGGCTTCCACTGCTCGGGCGAGCCGCTAGGATTGCTCTGCCCCACCGGTCCCGTTCCAAACCAGCTACCTGCGTGAAACTGCACAGTATGCTCACAAGCACCCTGTTCTTCACATGTAGAGGCAAGAAAGAGGCAGAATCGGTCTAATTCGGCCAGTCTGACAGTAAATGTGGTGGAGAGCAAAACAGCCGTTTCAGAGCGATAGGTTGCTTTTTTGCACATTTCGACTTAAAAAGGCCCTGTCCTCACCGAATATTTAGCTGCAATGTGTGATTTGGATGAGGTTTTATCATTACAAGCTCGCATGGAATGTGTAATGAGGGAAAAAGCATGATTTTTATCCTCCACGAGAGGGGCCCTGACAGCGCCCCATTCATCCGGCTGAACGCGCACCCTCGCCGGCTTCCACTGCTCGGGCGAGCCGCTAGGATTGCTCTGCCCCACCGGTCCCGTTCCAAGCCAGCTACCTGCTTGAAACTGCACAATATGCTCACAAGCACCCTGTTCTTCACATGCAGAGGCAAGAAAGAGGCAGAATCGGTCTAATTCGGCCAGTCTGACAGTAAATGTGGTGGAGAGCAAAACAGCCGTTTCAGAGCGATAGGATGCTTTTTTGCACATTTCGACTTAAAAAGGCCCTGTCCTCACTGAATATTGAGCTGCAATGTGTGATTTGGATGAGGTTTTATCATTACAAGCTCGCATGGGATGTGTAATGAGGGAAAAAGCATGATTTTTATCCTCCACGAGAGGGGCCCTGACAGCGCCCCATTCATCCGGCTGAACGCGCACCCTCGCCGGCTTCCACTGCTCGGGCGAGCCGCTAGAATTGCTCTGCCCCACCGGTCCCGTTCCAAGCCAGCTACCTGCGTGAAACTGCACAATATGCTCACAAGCACCCTGTTCTTCACATGCAGAGGCAAGAAAGAGGCAGAATCGGTCTAATTCGGCCAGTCTGACAGTAAATGTGGTGGAGAGCAAAACAGCCGTTTCAGAGCGATAGGATGCTTTTTTGCACATTTCGACTTAAAAAGGCCCTGTCCTCACTGAATATTGAGCTGCAATGTGAGATTTGGATGAGGTTTTATCATTACAAGCTCGCATGGGATGTGTAATGAGGGAAAAAGCATGATTTTTATCCTCCACGAGAGGGGCCCTGACAGCGCCCCATTCATCCGGCTGAACGCGCACCCTCGCCGGCTTCCACTGCTCGGGCGAGCCGCTAGGATTGCTCTGCCCCACCGGTCCCGTTCCAAGCCAGCTACCTGCTTGAAACTGCACAATATGCTCACAAGCACCCTGTTCTTCACATGCAGAGGCAAGAAAGAGGCAGAATCGGTCTAATTCGGCCAGTCTGACAGTAAATGTGGTGGAGAGCAAAACAGCCGTTTCAGAGCGATAGGATGCTTTTTTGCACATTTCGACTTAAAAAGGCCCTGTCCTCACTGAATATTGAGCTGCAATGTGTGATTTGGATGAGGTTTTATCATTACAAGCTCGCATGGGATGTGTAATGAGGGAAAAAGCATGATTTTTATCCTCCACGAGAGGGGCCCTGACAGCGCCCCATTCATCCGGCTGAACGCGCACCCTCGCCGGCTTCCACTGCTCGGGCGAGCCGCTAGGATTGCTCTGCCCCACCGGTCCCGTTCCAAGCCAGCTACCTGCGTGAAACTGCACAATATGCTCACAAGCACCCTGTTCTTCACATGCAGAGGCAAGAAAGAGGCAGAATCGGTCTAATTCGGCCAGTCTGACAGTAAATGTGGTGGAGAGCAAAACAGCCGTTTCAGAGCGATAGGATGCTTTTTTGCACATTTCGACTTAAAAAGGCCCTGTCCTCACTGAATATTGAGCTGCAATGTGTGATTTGGATGAGGTTTTATCATTACAAGCTCGCATGGGATGTGTAATGAGGGAAAAAGCATGATTTTTATCCTCCACGAGAGGGGCCCTGACAGCGCCCCATTCATCCGGCTGAACGCGCACCCTCGCCGGCTTCCACTGCTCGGGCGAGCCGCTAGGATTGCTCTGCCCCACCGGTCCCGTTCCAAGCCAGCTACCTGCGTGAAACTGCACAGTATGCTCACAAGCACCCTGTTCTTCACATGTAGAGGCAAGAAAGAGGCAGAATCGGTCTAATTCGGCCAGTCTGACAGTAAATGTGGTGGAGAGCAAAACAGCCGTTTCAGAGCGATAGGATGCTTTTTTGCACATTTCGACTTAAAAAGGCCCTGTCCTCACTGAATATTGAGCTGCAATGTGTGATTTGGATGAGGTTTTATCATTACAAGCTCGCATGGGATGTGTAATGAGGGAAAAAGCATGATTTTTATCCTCCACGAGAGGGGCCCTGACAGCGCCCCATTCATCCGGCTGAACGCGCACCCTCGCCGGCTTCCACTGCTCGGGCGAGCCGCTAGGATTGCTCTGCCCCACCGGTCCCGTTCCAAGCCAGCTACCTGCTTGAAACTGCACAATATGCTCACAAGCACCCTGTTCTTCACATGTAGAGGCAAGAAAGAGGCAGAATCGGTCTAATTCGGCCAGTCTGACAGTAAATGTGGTGGAGAGCAAAACAGCCGTTTCAGAGCGATAGGATGCTTTTTTGCACATTTCGACTTAAAAAGGCCCTGTCCTCACTGAATATTGAGCTGCAATGTGTGATTTGGATGAGGTTTTATCATTACAAGCTCGCATGGGATGTGTAATGAGGGAAAAAGCATGATTTTTATCCTCCACGAGAGGAGCCCTGACAGCGCCCCATTCATCCGGCTGAACGCGCACCCTCGCCGGCTTCCACTGCTCGGGCGAGCCGCTAGGATTGCTCTGCCCCACCGGTCCCGTTCCAAGCCAGCTACCTGCGTGAAACTGCACAGTATGCTCACAAGCACCCTGTTCTTCACATGTAGAGGCAAGAAAGAGGCAGAATCGGTCTAATTCGGCCAGTCTGACAGTAAATGTGGTGGAGAGCAAAACAGCCGTTTCAGAGCGATAGGTTGCTTTTTTGCACATTTCGACTTAAAAAGGCCCTGTCCTCACTGAATATTGAGCTGCAATGTGTGATTTGGATGAGGTTTTATCATTACAAGCTCGCATGGGATGTGTAATGAGGGAAAAAGCATGATTTTTATCCTCCACGAGAGGGGCCCTGACAGCGCCCCATTCATCCGGCTGAACGCGCACCCTTGCCGGCTTCCACTGCTCGGGCGAGCCGCTAGGATTGCTCTGCCCCACCGGTCCCGTTCCAAGCCAGCTACCTGCTTGAAACTGCACAATATGCTCACAAGCACCCTGTTCTTCACATGTAGAGGCAAGAAAGAGGCAGAATCGGTCTAATTCGGCCAGTCTGACAGTAAATGTGGTGGAGAGCAAAACAGCCGTTTCAGAGCGATAGGATGCTTTTTTGCACATTTCGACTTAAAAAGGCCCTGTCCTCACTGAATATTGAGCTGCAATGTGTGATTTGGATGAGGTTTTATCATTACAAGCTCGCATGGGATGTGTAATGAGGGAAAAAGCATGATTTTTATCCTCCACGAGAGGGGCCCTGACAGCGCCCCATTCATCCGGCTGAACGCGCACCCTCGCCGGCTTCCACTGCTCGGGCGAGCCGCTAGGATTGCTCTGCCCCACCGGTCCCGTTCCAAGCCAGCTACCTGCGTGAAACTGCACAATATGCTCACAAGCACCCTGTTCTTCACATGCAGAGGCAAGAAAGAGGCAGAATCGGTCTAATTCGGCCAGTCTGACAGTAAATGTGGTGGAGAGCAAAACAGCCGTTTCAGAGCGATAGGATGCTTTTTTGCACATTTCGACTTAAAAAGGCCCTGTCCTCACTGAATATTGAGCTGCAATGTGTGATTTGGATGAGGTTTTATCATTACAAGCTCGCATGGGATGTGTAATGAGGGAAAAAGCATGATTTTTATCCTCCACGAGAGGGGCCCTGACAGCGCCCCATTCATCCGGCTAAACGCGCACCCTCGCCGGCTTCCACTGCTCGGGCGAGCCGCTAGGATTGCTCTGCCCCACCGGTCCCGTTCCAAGCCAGCTACCTGCGTGAAACTGCACAGTATGCTCACAAGCACCCTGTTCTTCACATGTAGAGGCAAGAAAGAGGCAGAATCGGTCTAATTCGGCCAGTCTGACAGTAAATGTGGTGGAGAGCAAAACAGCCGTTTCAGAGCGATAGGATGCTTTTTTGCACATTTCGACTTAAAAAGGCCCTGTCCTCACTGAATATTGAGCTGCAATGTGTGATTTGGATGAGGTTTTATCATTACAAGCTCGCATGGGATGTGTAATGAGGGAAAAAGCATGATTTTTATCCTCCACGAGAGGGGCCCTGACAGCGCCCCATTCATCCGGCTGAACGCGCACCCTCGCCGGCTTCCACTGCTCGGGCGAGCCGCTAGGATTGCTCTGCCCCACCGGTCCCGTTCCAAGCCAGCTACCTGCTTGAAACTGCACAATATGCTCACAAGCACCCTGTTCTTCACATGCAGAGGCAAGAAAGAGGCAGAATCGGTCTAATTCGGCCAGTCTGACAGTAAATGTGGTGGAGAGCAAAACAGCCGTTTCAGAGCGATAGGATGCTTTTTTGCACATTTCGACTTAAAAAGGCCCTGTCCTCACTGAATATTGAGCTGCAATGTGTGATTTGGATGAGGTTTTATCATTACAAGCTCGCATGGGATGTGTAATGAGGGAAAAAGCATGATTTTTATCCTCCACGAGAGGGGCCCTGACAGCGCCCCATTCATCCGGCTGAACGCGCACCCTCGCCGGCTTCCACTGCTCGGGCGAGCCGCTAGAATTGCTCTGCCCCACCGGTCCCGTTCCAAGCCAGCTACCTGCGTGAAACTGCACAATATGCTCACAAGCACCCTGTTCTTCACATGCAGAGGCAAGAAAGAGGCAGAATCGGTCTAATTCGGCCAGTCTGACAGTAAATGTGGTGGAGAGCAAAACAGCCGTTTCAGAGCGATAGGATGCTTTTTTGCACATTTCGACTTAAAAAGGCCCTGTCCTCACTGAATATTGAGCTGCAATGTGAGATTTGGATGAGGTTTTATCATTACAAGCTCGCATGGGATGTGTAATGAGGGAAAAAGCATGATTTTTATACTCCACGAGAGGGGCCCTGACAGCGCCCCATTCATCCGGCTGAACGCGCACCCTCGCCGGCTTCCACTGCTCGGGCGAGCCGCTAGGATTGCTCTGCCCCACCGGTCCCGTTCCAAGCCAGCTACCTGCGTGAAACTGCACAATATGCTCACAAGCACCCTGTTCTTCACATGCAGAGGCAAGAAAGAGGCAGAATCGGTCTAATTCGGCCAGTCTGACAGTAAATGTGGTGGAGAGCAAAACAGCCGTTTCAGAGCGATAGGATGCTTTTTTGCACATTTCGACTTAAAAAGGCCCTGTCCTCACTGAATATTGAGCTGCAATGTGTGATTTGGATGAGGTTTTATCATTACAAGCTCGCATGGGATGTGTAATGAGGGAAAAAGCATGATTTTTATCCTCCACGAGAGGGGCCCTGACAGCGCCCCATTCATCCGGCTGAACGCGCACCCTTGCCGGCTTCCACTGCTCGGGCGAGCCGCTAGGATTGCTCTGCCCCACCGGTCCCGTTCCAAGCCAGCTACCTGCTTGAAACTGCACAATATGCTCACAAGCACCCTGTTCTTCACATGTAGAGGCAAGAAAGAGGCAGAATCGGTCTAATTCGGCCAGTCTGACAGTAAATGTGGTGGAGAGCAAAACAGCCGTTTCAGAGCGATAGGATGCTTTTTTGCACATTTCGACTTAAAAAGGCCCTGTCCTCACTGAATATTGAGCTGCAATGTGTGATTTGGATGAGGTTTTATCATTACAAGCTCGCATGGGATGTGTAATGAGGGAAAAAGCATGATTTTTATCCTCCACGAGAGGGGCCCTGACAGCGCCCCATTCATCCGGCTGAACGCGCACCCTCGCCGGCTTCCACTGCTCGGGCGAGCCGCTAGGATTGCTCTGCCCCACCGGTCCCGTTCCAAGCCAGCTACCTGCGTGAAACTGCACAATATGCTCACAAGCACCCTGTTCTTCACATGCAGAGGCAAGAAAGAGGCAGAATCGGTCTAATTCGGCCAGTCTGACAGTAAATGTGGTGGAGAGCAAAACAGCCGTTTCAGAGCGATAGGATGCTTTTTTGCACATTTCGACTTAAAAAGGCCCTGTCCTCACTGAATATTGAGCTGCAATGTGTGATTTGGATGAGGTTTTATCATTACAAGCTCGCATGGGATGTGTAATGAGGGAAAAAGCATGATTTTTATCCTCCACGAGAGGGGCCCTGACAGCGCCCCATTCATCCGGCTAAACGCGCACCCTCGCCGGCTTCCACTGCTCGGGCGAGCCGCTAGGATTGCTCTGCCCCACCGGTCCCGTTCCAAGCCAGCTACCTGCGTGAAACTGCACAGTATGCTCACAAGCACCCTGTTCTTCACATGTAGAGGCAAGAAAGAGGCAGAATCGGTCTAATTCGGCCAGTCTGACAGTAAATGTGGTGGAGAGCAAAACAGCCGTTTCAGAGCGATAGGATGCTTTTTTGCACATTTCGACTTAAAAAGGCCCTGTCCTCACTGAATATTGAGCTGCAATGTGTGATTTGGATGAGGTTTTATCATTACAAGCTCGCATGGGATGTGTAATGAGGGAAAAAGCATGATTTTTATCCTCCACGAGAGGGGCCCTGACAGCGCCCCATTCATCCGGCTGAACGCGCACCCTCGCCGGCTTCCACTGCTCGGGCGAGCCGCTAGGATTGCTCTGCCCCACCGGTCCCGTTCCAAGCCAGCTACCTGCTTGAAACTGCACAATATGCTCACAAGCACCCTGTTCTTCACATGTAGAGGCAAGAAAGAGGCAGAATCGGTCTAATTCGGCCAGTCTGACAGTAAATGTGGTGGAGAGCAAAACAGCCGTTTCAGAGCGATAGGATGCTTTTTTGCACATTTCGACTTAAAAAGGCCCTGTCCTCACTGAATATTGAGCTGCAATGTGTGATTTGGATGAGGTTTTATCATTACAAGCTCGCATGGGATGTGTAATGAGGGAAAAAGCATGATTTTTATCCTCCACGAGAGGAGCCCTGACAGCGCCCCATTCATCCGGCTGAACGCGCACCCTCGCCGGCTTCCACTGCTCGGGCGAGCCGCTAGGATTGCTCTGCCCCACCGGTCCCGTTCCAAGCCAGCTACCTGCGTGAAACTGCACAGTATGCTCACAAGCACCCTGTTCTTCACATGTAGAGGCAAGAAAGAGGCAGAATCGGTCTAATTCGGCCAGTCTGACAGTAAATGTGGTGGAGAGCAAAACAGCCGTTTCAGAGCGATAGGTTGCTTTTTTGCACATTTCGACTTAAAAAGGCCCTGTCCTCACTGAATATTGAGCTGCAATGTGTGATTTGGATGAGGTTTTATCATTACAAGCTCGCATGGGATGTGTAATGAGGGAAAAAGCATGATTTTTATCCTCCACGAGAGGGGCCCTGACAGCGCCCCATTCATCCGGCTGAACGCGCACCCTCGCCGGCTTCCACTGCTCGGGCGAGCCGCTAGGATTGCTCTGCCCCACCGGTCCCGTTCCAAGCCAGCTACCTGCGTGAAACTGCACAGTATGCTCACAAGCACCCTGTTCTTCACATGTAGAGGCAAGAAAGAGGCAGAATCGGTCTAATTCGGGCAGTCTGACAGTAAATGTGGTGGAGAGCAAAACAGCCGTTTCAGAGCGATAGGTTGCTTTTTTGCACATTTCGACTTAAAAAGGCCCTGTCCTCACTGAATATTGAGCTGCAATGTGTGATTTGGATGAGGTTTTATCATTACAAGCTCGCATGGAATGTGTAATGAGGGAAAAAGCATGATTTTTATCCTCCACGAGAGGGGCCCTGACAGCGCCCCATTCATCCGGCTGAACGCGCACCCTCGCCGGCTTCCACTGCTCGGGCGAGCCGCTAGGATTGCTCTGCCCCACCGGTCCCGTTCCAAGCCAGCTACCTGCTTGAAACTGCACAATATGCTCACAAAAACCCTGTTCTTCACATGCAGAGGCAAGAAAGAGGCAGAATCGGTCTAATTCGGCCAGTCTGACAGTAAATGTGGTGGAGAGCAAAACAGCCGTTTCAGAGCGATAGGACGCTTTTTTGCACATTTCGACTTAAAAAGGCCCTGTCCTCACTGAATATTGAGCTGCAATGTGTGATTTGGATGAGGTTTTATCATTACAAGCTCGCATGGGATGTGTAATGAGGGAAAAAGCATGATTTTTATCCTCCACGAGAGGGGCCCTGACAGCGCCCCATTCATCCGGCTGAACGCGCACCCTCGCCGGCTTCCACTGCTCGGGCGAGCCGCTAGGATTGCTCTGCCCCACCGGTCCCGTTCCAAGCCAGCTACCTGCTTGAAACTGCACAATATGCTCACAAGCACCCTGTTCTTCACATGTAGAGGCAAGAAAGAGGCAGAATCGGTCTAATTCGGCCAGTCTGACAGTAAATGTGGTGGAGAGCAAAACAGCCGTTTCAGAGCGATAGGATGCTTTTTTGCACATTTCGACTTAAAAAGGCCCTGTCCTCACTGAATATTGAGCTGCAATGTGTGATTTGGATGAGGTTTTGTCATTACAAGCTCGCATGGGATGTGTACTGAGGGAAAAAGCATGATTTTTATCCTCCACGAGAGGGGCCCTGACAGCGCCCCATTCATCCGGCTGAACGCGCACCCTCGCCGGCTTCCACTGCTCGGGCGAGCCGCTAGGATTGCTCTGCCCCACCGGTCCCGTTCCAAGCCAGCTACCTGCTTGAAACTGCACAATATGCTCACAAGCACCCTGTTCTTCACATGTAGAGGCAAGAAAGAGGCAGAATCGGTCTAATTCGGCCAGTCTGACAGTAAATGTGGTGGAGAGCAAAACAGCCGTTTCAGAGCGATAGGATGCTTTTTTGCACATTTCGACTTAAAAAGGCCCTGTCCTCACTGAATATTGAGCTGCAATGTGTGATTTGGATGAGGTTTTATCATTACAAGCTCGCATGGGATGTGTAATGAGGGAAAAAGCATGATTTTTATCCTCCACGAGAGGGGCCCTGACAGCGCCCCATTCATCCGGCTGAACGCGCACCCTCGCCGGCTTCCACTGCTCGGGCGAGCCGCTAGGATTGCTCTGCCCCACCGGTCCCATTCCAAGCCAGCTACCTGCTTGAAACTGCACAATATGCTCACAAGCACCCTGTTCTTCACATGCAGAGGCAAGAAAGAGGCAGAATCGGTCTAATTCGGCCAGTCTTACAGTAAATGTGGTGGAGAGCAAAACAGCCGTTTCAGAGCGATAGGATGCTTTTTTGCACATTTCGACTTAAAAAGGCCCTGTCCTCACTGAATATTGAGCTGCAATGTGTGATTTGGATGAGGTTTTAACATTACAAGCTCGCATGGGATGTGTAATGAGGGAAAAAGCATGATTTTTATCCTCCACGAGAGGGGCCCTGACAGCGCCCCATTCATCCGGCTGAACGCGCACCCTCGCCGGCTTCCACTGCTCGGGCGAGCCGCTAGGATAGCTCTGCCCCACCGGTCCCGTTCCAAACCAGCTACCTGCTTGAAACTGCACAATATGCTCACAAGCACCCTGTTCTTCACATGTAGAGGCAAGAAAGAGGCAGAATCGGTCTAATTCGGCCAGTCTGACAGTAAATGTGGTGGAGAGCAAAACAGCCGTTTCAGAGCGATAGGATGCTTTTTTGCACATTTCGACTTAAAAAGGCCCTGTCCTCACTGAATATTGAGCTGCAATGTGTGATTTGGATGAGGTTTTATCATTACAAGCTCGCATGGGATGTGTAATGAGGGAAAAAGCATGATTTTTATCCTCCACGAGAGGGGCCCTGACAGCGCCCCATTCATCCGGCTGAACGCGCACCCTCGCCGGCTTCCACTGCTCGGGCGAGCCGCTAGGATTGCTCTGCCCCACCGGTCCCGTTCCAAGCCAGCTACCTGCGTGAAACTGCACAGTATGCTCACAAGCACCCTGTTCTTCACATGTAGAGGCAAGAAAGAGGCAGAATCGGTCTAATTCGGCCAGTCTGACAGTAAATGTGGTGGAGAGCAAAACAGCCGTTTCAGAGCGATAGGTTGCTTTTTTGCACATTTCGACTTAAAAAGGCCCTGTCCTCACTGAATATTGAGCTGCAATGTGTGATTTGGATGAGGTTTTATCATTACAAGCTCGCATGGGATGTGTAATGAGGGAAAAAGCATGATTTTTATCCTCCACGAGAGGGGCCCTGACAGCGCCCCATTCATCCGGCTGAACGCGCACCCTCGCCGGCTTCCACTGCTCGGGCGAGCCGCTAGGATTGCTCTGCCCCACCGGTCCCGTTCCAAGCCAGCTACCTGCTTGAAACTGCACAATATGCTCACAAGCACCCTGTTCTTCACATGCAGAGGCAAGAAAGAGGCAGAATCGGTCTAATTCGGCCAGTCTGACAGTAAATGTAGTGGAGAGCAAAACAGCCGTTTCAGAGCGATAGGACGCTTTTTTGCACATTTCGACTTAAAAAGGCCCTGTCCTCACTGAATATTGAGCTGCAATGTGTGATTTGGATGAGGTTTTATCATTACAAGCTCGCATGGGATGTGTAATGAGGGAAAAAGCATGATTTTTATCCTCCACGAGAGGGGCCCTGACAGCGCCCCATTCATCCGGCTGAACGCGCACCCTCGCCGGCTTCCACTGCTCGGGCGAGCCGCTAGGATTGCTCTGCCCCACCGGTCCCGTTCCAAGCCAGCTACCTGCTTGAAACTGCACAATATGCTCACAAGCACCCTGTTCTTCACATGTAGAGGCAAGAAAGAGGCAGAATCGGTCTAATTCGGCCAGTCTGACAGTAAATGTGGTGGAGAGCAAAACAGCCGTTTCAGAGCGATAGGATGCTTTTTTGCACATTTCGACTTAAAAAGGCCCTGTCCTCACTGAATATTGAGCTGCAATGTGTGATTTGGATGAGGTTTTATCATTACAAGCTCGCATGGGATGTGTAATGAGGGAAAAAGCATGATTTTTATCCTCCACGAGAGGGGCCCTGACAGCGCCCCATTCATCCGGCTGAACGCGCACCCTCGCCGGCTTCCACTGCTCGGGCGAGCCGCTAGGATTGCTCTGCCCCACCGGTCCCGTTCCAAGCCAGCTACCTGCTTGAAACTGCACAATATGCTCACAAGCACCCTGTTCTTCACATGTAGAGGCAAGAAAGAGGCAGAATCGGTCTAATTCGGCCAGTCTGACAGTAAATGTGGTGGAGAGCAAAACAGCCGTTTCAGAGCGATAGGATGCTTTTTTGCACATTTCGACTTAAAAAGGCCCTGTCCTCACTGAATATTGAGCTGCAATGTGTGATTTGGATGAGGTTTTATCATTACAAGCTCGCATGGGATGTGTAATGAGGGAAAAAGCATGATTTTTATCCTCCACGAGAGGGGCCCTGACAGCGCCCCATTCATCCGGCTGAACGCGCACCCTCGCCGGCTTCCACTGCTCGGGCGAGCCGCTAGGATTGCTCTGCCCCACCGGTCCCGTTCCAAGCCAGCTACCTGCTTGAAACTGCACAATATGCTCACAAGCACCCTGTTCTTCACATGCAGAGACAAGAAAGAGGCAGAATCGGTCTAATTCGGCCAGTCTGACAGTAAATGTGGTGGAGAGCAAAACAGCCGTTTCAGAGCGATAGGACGCTTTTTTGCACATTTCGACTTAAAAAGGCCCTGTCCTCACTGAATATTGAGCTGCAATGTGTGATTTGGATGAGGTTTTATCATTACAAGCTCGCATGGGATGTGTAATGAGGGAAAAAGCATGATTTTTATCCTCCACGAGAGGGGCCCTGACAGCGCCCCATTCATCCGGCTGAACGCGCACCCTCGCCGGCTTCCACTGCTCGGGCGAGCCGCTAGGATTGCTCTGCCCCACCGGTCCCGTTCCAAGCCAGCTACCTGCTTGAAACTGCACAATATGCTCACAAGCACCCTGTTCTTCACATGCAGAGACAAGAAAGAGGCAGAATCGGTCTAATTCGGCCAGTCTGACAGTAAATGTGGTGGAGAGCAAAACAGCCGTTTCAGAGCGATAGGACGCTTTTTTGCACATTTCGACTTAAAAAGGCCCTGTCCTCACTGAATATTGAGCTGCAATGTGTGATTTGGATGAGGTTTTATCATTACAAGCTCGCATGGGATGTGTAATGAGGGAAAAAGCATGATTTTTATCCTCCACGAGAGGGGCCCTGACAGCGCCCCATTCATCCGGCTGAACGCGCACCCTCGCCGGCTTCCACTGCTCGGGCGAGCCGCTAGGATTGCTCTGCCCCACCGGTCCCGTTCCAAGCCAGCTACCTGCTTGAAACTGCACAATATGCTCACAAGCACCCTGTTCTTCACATGTAGAGGCAAGAAAGAGGCAGAATCGGTCTAATTCGGCCAGTCTGACAGTAAATGTGGTGGAGAGCAAAACAGCCGTTTCAGAGCGATAGGATGCTTTTTTGCACATTTCGACTTAAAAAGGCCCTGTCCTCACTGAATATTGAGCTGCAATGTGTGATTTGGATGAGGTTTTGTCATTACAAGCTCGCATGGGATGTGTACTGAGGGAAAAAGCATGATTTTTATCCTCCACGAGAGGGGCCCTGACAGCGCCCCATTCATCCGGCTGAACGCGCACCCTCGCCGGCTTCCACTGCTCGGGCGAGCCGCTAGGATTGCTCTGCCCCACCGGTCCCGTTCCAAGCCAGCTACCTGCTTGAAACTGCACAATATGCTCACAAGCACCCTGTTCTTCACATGCAGAGACAAGAAAGAGGCAGAATCGGTCTAATTCGGCCAGTCTGACAGTAAATGTGGTGGAGAGCAAAACAGCCGTTTCAGAGCGATAGGACGCTTTTTTGCACATTTCGACTTAAAAAGGCCCTGTCCTCACTGAATATTGAGCTGCAATGTGTGATTTGGATGAGGTTTTATCATTACAAGCTCGCATGGGATGTGTAATGAGGGAAAAAGCATGATTTTTATCCTCCACGAGAGGGGCCCTGACAGCGCCCCATTCATCCGGCTGAACGCGCACCCTCGCCGGCTTCCACTGCTCGGGCGAGCCGCTAGGATTGCTCTGCCCCACCGGTCCCGTTCCAAGCCAGCTACCTGCTTGAAACTGCACAATATGCTCACAAGCACCCTGTTCTTCACATGCAGAGGCAAGAAAGAGGCAGAATCGGTCTAATTCGGCCAGTCTGACAGTAAATGTGGTGGAGAGCAAAACAGCCGTTTCAGAGCGATAGGATGCTTTTTTGCACATTTCGACTTAAAAAGGCCCTGTCCTCACTGAATATTGAGCTGCAATGTGTGATTTGGATGAGGTTTTATCATTACAAGCTCGCATGGGATGTGTAATGAGGGAAAAAGCATGATTTTTATCCTCCACGAGAGGGGCCCTGACAGCGCCCCATTCATCCGGCTGAACGCGCACCCTCGCCGGCTTCCACTGCTCGGGCGAGCCGCTAGGATTGCTCTGCCCCACCGGTCCCGTTCCAAGCCAGCTACCTGCTTGAAACTGCACAATATGCTCACAAGCACCCTGTTCTTCACATGTAGAGGCAAGAAAGAGGCAGAATCGGTCTAATTCGGCCAGTCTGACAGTAAATGTGGTGGAGAGCAAAACAGCCGTTTCAGAGCGATAGGATGCTTTTTTGCACATTTCGACTTAAAAAGGCCCTGTCCTCACTGAATATTGAGCTGCAATGTGTGATTTGGATGAGGTTTTATCATTACAAGCTCGCATGGGATGTGTAATGAGGGAAAAAGCATGATTTTTATCCTCCACGAGAGGGGCCCTGACAGCGCCCCATTCATCCGGCTGAACGCGCACCCTCGCCGGCTTCCACTGCTCGGGCGAGCCGCTAGGATTGCTCTGCCCCACCGGTCCCGTTCCAAGCCAGCTACCTGCTTGAAACTGCACAATATGCTCACAAGCACCCTGTTCTTCACATGCAGAGACAAGAAAGAGGCAGAATCGGTCTAATTCGGCCAGTCTGACAGTAAATGTGGTGGAGAGCAAAACAGCCGTTTCAGAGCGATAGGACGCTTTTTTGCACATTTCGACTTAAAAAGGCCCTGTCCTCACTGAATATTGAGCTGCAATGTGTGATTTGGATGAGGTTTTATCATTACAAGCTCGCATGGGATGTGTAATGAGGGAAAAAGCATGATTTTTATCCTCCACGAGAGGGGCCCTGACAGCGCCCCATTCATCCGGCTGAACGCGCACCCTCGCCGGCTTCCACTGCTCGGGCGAGCCGCTAGGATTGCTCTGCCCCACCGGTCCCGTTCCAAGCCAGCTACCTGCTTGAAACTGCACAATATGCTCACAAGCACCCTGTTCTTCACATGCAGAGGCAAGAAAGAGGCAGAATCGGTCTAATTCGGCCAGTCTGACAGTAAATGTGGTGGAGAGCAAAACAGCCGTTTCAGAGCGATAGGATGCTTTTTTGCACATTTCGACTTAAAAAGGCCCTGTCCTCACTGAATATTGAGCTGCAATGTGTGATTTGGATGAGGTTTTATCATTACAAGCTCGCATGGGATGTGTAATGAGGGAAAAAGCATGATTTTTATCCTCCACGAGAGGGGCCCTGACAGCGCCCCATTCATCCGGCTGAACGCGCACCCTCGCCGGCTTCCACTGCTCGGGCGAGCCGCTAGGATTGCTCTGCCCCACCGGTCCCGTTCCAAGCCAGCTACCTGCTTGAAACTGCACAATATGCTCACAAGCACCCTGTTCTTCACATGCAGAGACAAGAAAGAGGCAGAATCGGTCTAATTCGGCCAGTCTGACAGTAAATGTGGTGGAGAGCAAAACAGCCGTTTCAGAGCGATAGGACGCTTTTTTGCACATTTCGACTTAAAAAGGCCCTGTCCTCACTGAATATTGAGCTGCAATGTGTGATTTGGATGAGGTTTTGTCATTACAAGCTCGCATGGGATGTGTACTGAGGGAAAAAGCATGATTTTTATCCTCCACGAGAGGGGCCCTGACAGCGCCCCATTCATCCGGCTGAACGCGCACCCTCGCCGGCTTCCACTGCTCGGGCGAGCCGCTAGGATTGCTCTGCCCCACCGGTCCCGTTCCAAGCCAGCTACCTGCTTGAAACTGCACAATATGCTCACAAGCACCCTGTTCTTCACATGCAGAGACAAGAAAGAGGCAGAATCGGTCTAATTCGGCCAGTCTGACAGTAAATGTGGTGGAGAGCAAAACAGCCGTTTCAGAGCGATAGGACGCTTTTTTGCACATTTCGACTTAAAAAGGCCCTGTCCTCACTGAATATTGAGCTGCAATGTGTGATTTGGATGAGGTTTTATCATTACAAGCTCGCATGGGATGTGTAATGAGGGAAAAAGCATGATTTTTATCCTCCACGAGAGGGGCCCTGACAGCGCCCCATTCATCCGGCTGAACGCGCACCCTCGCCGGCTTCCACTGCTCGGGCGAGCCGCTAGGATTGCTCTGCCCCACCGGTCCCGTTCCAAGCCAGCTACCTGCTTGAAACTGCACAATATGCTCACAAGCACCCTGTTCTTCACATGCAGAGGCAAGAAAGAGGCAGAATCGGTCTAATTCGGCCAGTCTGACAGTAAATGTGGTGGAGAGCAAAACAGCCGTTTCAGAGCGATAGGATGCTTTTTTGCACATTTCGACTTAAAAAGGCCCTGTCCTCACTGAATATTGAGCTGCAATGTGTGATTTGGATGAGGTTTTATCATTACAAGCTCGCATGGGATGTGTAATGAGGGAAAAAGCATGATTTTTATCCTCCACGAGAGGGGCCCTGACAGCGCCCCATTCATCCGGCTGAACGCGCACCCTCGCCGGCTTCCACTGCTCGGGCGAGCCGCTAGGATTGCTCTGCCCCACCGGTCCCCTTCCAAGCCAGCTACCTGCTTGAAACTGCACAATATGCTCACAAGCACCCTGTTCTTCACATGTAGAGGCAAGAAAGAGGCAGAATCGGTCTAATTCGGCCAGTCTGACAGTAAATGTGGTGGAGAGCAAAACAGCCGTTTCAGAGCGATAGGATGCTTTTTTGCACATTTCGACTTAAAAAGGCCCTGTCCTCACTGAATATTGAGCTGCAATGTGTGATTTGGATGAGGTTTTATCATTACAAGCTCGCATGGGATGTGTAATGAGGGAAAAAGCATGATTTTTATCCTCCACGAGAGGGGCCCTGACAGCGCCCCATTCATCCGGCTGAACGCGCACCCTCGCCGGCTTCCACTGCTCGGGCGAGCCGCTAGGATTGCTCTGCCCCACCGGTCCCGTTCCAAGCCAGCTACCTGCTTGAAACTGCACAATATGCTCACAAGCACCCTGTTCTTCACATGCAGAGACAAGAAAGAGGCAGAATCGGTCTAATTCGGCCAGTCTGACAGTAAATGTGGTGGAGAGCAAAACAGCCGTTTCAGAGCGATTGGACGCTTTTTTGCACATTTCGACGGAAAAAGGCCCTGTCCTCACTGAATATTGAGCTGCAATGTGTGATTTGGATGAGGTTTTATCATTACAAGCTCGCATGGGATGTGTAATGAGGGAAAAAGCATGATTTTTATCCTCCACGAGAGGGGCCCTGACAGCGCCCCATTCATCCGGCTGAACGCGCACCCTCGCCGGCTTCCACTGCTCGGGCGAGCCGCTAGGATTGCTCTGCCCCACCGGTCCCGTTCCAAGCCAGCTACCTGCTTGAAACTGCACAATATGCTCACAAGCACCCTGTTCTTCACATGCAGAGGCAAGAAAGAGGCAGAATCGGTCTAATTCGGCCAGTCTGACAGTAAATGTGGTGGAGAGCAAAACAGCCGTTTCAGAGCGATAGGATGCTTTTTTGCACATTTCGACTTAAAAAGGCCCTGTCCTCACTGAATATTGAGCTGCAATGTGTGATTTGGATGAGGTTTTATCATTACAAGCTCGCATGGGATGTGTAATGAGGGAAAAAGCATGATTTTTATCCTCCACGAGAGGGGCCCTGACAGCGCCCCATTCATCCGGCTGAACGCGCACCCTCGCCGGCTTCCACTGCTCGTGCGAGCCGCTAGGATTGCTCTGCCCCACCGGTCCCGTTCCAAGCCAGCTACCTGCTTGAAACTGCACAATATGCTCACAAGCACCCTGTTCTTCACATGCAGAGACAAGAAAGAGGCAGAATCGGTCTAATTCGGCCAGTCTGACAGTAAATGTGGTGGAGAGCAAAACAGCCGTTTCAGAGCGATAGGACGCTTTTTTGCACATTTCGACTTAAAAAGGCCCTGTCCTCACTGAATATTGAGCTGCAATGTGTGATTTGGATGAGGTTTTATCATTACAAGCTCGCATGGGATGTGTAATGAGGGAAAAAGCATGATTTTTATCCTCCACGAGAGGGGCCCTGACAGCGCCCCATTCATCCGGCTGAACGCGCACCCTCGCCGGCTTCCACTGCTCGGGCGAGCCGCTAGGATTGCTCTGCCCCACCGGTCCCGTTCCAAGCCAGCTACCTGCTTGAAACTGCACAATATGCTCACAAGCACCCTGTTCTTCACATGCAGAGACAAGAAAGAGGCAGAATCGGTCTAATTCGGCCAGTCTGACAGTAAATGTGGTGGAGAGCAAAACAGCCGTTTCAGAGCGATAGGACGCTTTTTTGCACATTTCGACTTAAAAAGGCCCTGTCCTCACTGAATATTGAGCTGCAATGTGTGATTTGGATGAGGTTTTATCATTACAAGCTCGCATGGGATGTGTAATGAGGGAAAAAGCATGATTTTTATCCTCCACGAGAGGGGCCCTGACAGCGCCCCATTCATCCGGCTGAACGCGCACCCTCGCCGGCTTCCACTGCTCGGGCGAGCCGCTAGGATTGCTCTGCCCCACCGGTCCCGTTCCAAGCCAGCTACCTGCTTGAAACTGCACAATATGCTCACAAGCACCCTGTTCTTCACATGTAGAGGCAAGAAAGAGGCAGAATCGGTCTAATTCGGCCAGTCTGACAGTAAATGTGGTGGAGAGCAAAACAGCCGTTTCAGAGCGATAGGATGCTTTTTTGCACATTTCGACTTAAAAAGGCCCTGTCCTCACTGAATATTGAGCTGCAATGTGTGATTTGGATGAGGTTTTGTCATTACAAGCTCGCATGGGATGTGTACTGAGGGAAAAAGCATGATTTTTATCCTCCACGAGAGGGGCCCTGACAGCGCCCCATTCATCCGGCTGAACGCGCACCCTCGCCGGCTTCCACTGCTCGGGCGAGCCGCTAGGATTGCTCTGCCCCACCGGTCCCGTTCCAAGCCAGCTACCTGCTTGAAACTGCACAATATGCTCACAAGCACCCTGTTCTTCACATGCAGAGGCAAGAAAGAGGCAGAATCGGTCTAATTCGGCCAGTCTGACAGTAAATGTGGTGGAGAGCAAAACAGCCGTTTCAGAGCGATAGGATGCTTTTTTGCACATTTCGACTTAAAAAGGCCCTGTCCTCACTGAATATTGAGCTGCAATGTGTGATTTGGATGAGGTTTTATCATTACAAGCTCGCATGGGATGTGTAATGAGGGAAAAAGCATGATTTTTATCCTCCACGAGAGGGGCCCTGACAGCGCCCCATTCATCCGGCTGAACGCGCACCCTCGCCGGCTTCCACTGCTCGTGCGAGCCGCTAGGATTGCTCTGCCCCACCGGTCCCGTTCCAAGCCAGCTACCTGCTTGAAACTGCACAATATGCTCACAAGCACCCTGTTCTTCACATGCAGAGACAAGAAAGAGGCAGAATCGGTCTAATTCGGCCAGTCTGACAGTAAATGTGGTGGAGAGCAAAACAGCCGTTTCAGAGCGATAGGACGCTTTTTTGCACATTTCGACTTAAAAAGGCCCTGTCCTCACTGAATATTGAGCTGCAATGTGTGATTTGGATGAGGTTTTATCATTACAAGCTCGCATGGGATGTGTAATGAGGGAAAAAGCATGATTTTTATCCTCCACGAGAGGGGCCCTGACAGCGCCCCATTCATCCGGCTGAACGCGCACCCTCGCCGGCTTCCACTGCTCGGGCGAGCCGCTAGGATTGCTCTGCCCCACCGGTCCCGTTCCAAGCCAGCTACCTGCTTGAAACTGCACAATATGCTCACAAGCACCCTGTTCTTCACATGCAGAGACAAGAAAGAGGCAGAATCGGTCTAATTCGGCCAGTCTGACAGTAAATGTGGTGGAGAGCAAAACAGCCGTTTCAGAGCGATAGGACGCTTTTTTGCACATTTCGACTTAAAAAGGCCCTGTCCTCACTGAATATTGAGCTGCAATGTGTGATTTGGATGAGGTTTTATCATTACAAGCTCGCATGGGATGTGTAATGAGGGAAAAAGCATGATTTTTATCCTCCACGAGAGGGGCCCTGACAGCGCCCCATTCATCCGGCTGAACGCGCACCCTCGCCGGCTTCCACTGCTCGGGCGAGCCGCTAGGATTGCTCTGCCCCACCGGTCCCGTTCCAAGCCAGCTACCTGCTTGAAACTGCACAATATGCTCACAAGCACCCTGTTCTTCACATGTAGAGGCAAGAAAGAGGCAGAATCGGTCTAATTCGGCCAGTCTGACAGTAAATGTGGTGGAGAGCAAAACAGCCGTTTCAGAGCGATAGGATGCTTTTTTGCACATTTCGACTTAAAAAGGCCCTGTCCTCACTGAATATTGAGCTGCAATGTGTGATTTGGATGAGGTTTTGTCATTACAAGCTCGCATGGGATGTGTACTGAGGGAAAAAGCATGATTTTTATCCTCCACGAGAGGGGCCCTGACAGCGCCCCATTCATCCGGCTGAACGCGCACCCTCGCCGGCTTCCACTGCTCGGGCGAGCCGCTAGGATTGCTCTGCCCCACCGGTCCCGTTCCAAGCCAGCTACCTGCTTGAAACTGCACAATATGCTCACAAGCACCCTGTTCTTCACATGCAGAGACAAGAAAGAGGCAGAATCGGTCTAATTCGGCCAGTCTGACAGTAAATGTGGTGGAGAGCAAAACAGCCGTTTCAGAGCGATAGGACGCTTTTTTGCACATTTCGACTTAAAAAGGCCCTGTCCTCACTGAATATTGAGCTGCAATGTGTGATTTGGATGAGGTTTTATCATTACAAGCTCGCATGGGATGTGTAATGAGGGAAAAAGCATGATTTTTATCCTCCACGAGAGGGGCCCTGACAGCGCCCCATTCATCCGGCTGAACGCGCACCCTCGCCGGCTTCCACTGCTCGGGCGAGCCGCTAGGATTGCTCTGCCCCACCGGTCCCGTTCCAAGCCAGCTACCTGCTTGAAACTGCACAATATGCTCACAAGCACCCTGTTCTTCACATGCAGAGGCAAGAAAGAGGCAGAATCGGTCTAATTCGGCCAGTCTGACAGTAAATGTGGTGGAGAGCAAAACAGCCGTTTCAGAGCGATAGGATGCTTTTTTGCACATTTCGACTTAAAAAGGCCCTGTCCTCACTGAATATTGAGCTGCAATGTGTGATTTGGATGAGGTTTTATCATTACAAGCTCGCATGGGATGTGTAATGAGGGAAAAAGCATGATTTTTATCCTCCACGAGAGGGGCCCTGACAGCGCCCCATTCATCCGGCTGAACGCGCACCCTCGCCGGCTTCCACTGCTCGGGCGAGCCGCTAGGATTGCTCTGCCCCACCGGTCCCGTTCCAAGCCAGCTACCTGCTTGAAACTGCACAATATGCTCACAAGCACCCTGTTCTTCACATGTAGAGGCAAGAAAGAGGCAGAATCGGTCTAATTCGGCCAGTCTGACAGTAAATGTGGTGGAGAGCAAAACAGCCGTTTCAGAGCGATAGGATGCTTTTTTGCACATTTCGACTTAAAAAGGCCCTGTCCTCACTGAATATTGAGCTGCAATGTGTGATTTGGATGAGGTTTTATCATTACAAGCTCGCATGGGATGTGTAATGAGGGAAAAAGCATGATTTTTATCCTCCACGAGAGGGGCCCTGACAGCGCCCCATTCATCCGGCTGAACGCGCACCCTCGCCGGCTTCCACTGCTCGGGCGAGCCGCTAGGATTGCTCTGCCCCACCGGTCCCGTTCCAAGCCAGCTACCTGCTTGAAACTGCACAATATGCTCACAAGCACCCTGTTCTTCACATGCAGAGACAAGAAAGAGGCAGAATCGGTCTAATTCGGCCAGTCTGACAGTAAATGTGGTGGAGAGCAAAACAGCCGTTTCAGAGCGATAGGACGCTTTTTTGCACATTTCGACTTAAAAAGGCCCTGTCCTCACTGAATATTGAGCTGCAATGTGTGATTTGGATGAGGTTTTATCATTACAAGCTCGCATGGGATGTGTAATGAGGGAAAAAGCATGATTTTTATCCTCCACGAGAGGGGCCCTGACAGCGCCCCATTCATCCGGCTGAACGCGCACCCTCGCCGGCTTCCACTGCTCGGGCGAGCCGCTAGGATTGCTCTGCCCCACCGGTCCCGTTCCAAGCCAGCTACCTGCTTGAAACTGCACAATATGCTCACAAGCACCCTGTTCTTCACATGCAGAGGCAAGAAAGAGGCAGAATCGGTCTAATTCGGCCAGTCTGACAGTAAATGTGGTGGAGAGCAAAACAGCCGTTTCAGAGCGATAGGATGCTTTTTTGCACATTTCGACTTAAAAAGGCCCTGTCCTCACTGAATATTGAGCTGCAATGTGTGATTTGGATGAGGTTTTATCATTACAAGCTCGCATGGGATGTGTAATGAGGGAAAAAGCATGATTTTTATCCTCCACGAGAGGGGCCCTGACAGCGCCCCATTCATCCGGCTGAACGCGCACCCTCGCCGGCTTCCACTGCTCGGGCGAGCCGCTAGGATTGCTCTGCCCCACCGGTCCCGTTCCAAGCCAGCTACCTGCTTGAAACTGCACAATATGCTCACAAGCACCCTGTTCTTCACATGCAGAGACAAGAAAGAGGCAGAATCGGTCTAATTCGGCCAGTCTGACAGTAGATGTGGTGGAGAGCAAAACAGCCGTTTCAGAGCGATAGGACGCTTTTTTGCACATTTCGACTTAAAAAGGCCCTGTCCTCACTGAATATTGAGCTGCAATGTGTGATTTGGATGAGGTTTTATCATTACAAGCTCGCATGGGATGTGTAATGAGGGAAAAAGCATGATTTTTATCCTCCACGAGAGGGGCCCTGACAGCGCCCCATTCATCCGGCTGAACGCGCACCCTCGCCGGCTTCCACTGCTCGGGCGAGCCGCTAGGATTGCTCTGCCCCACCGGTCCCGTTCCAAGCCAGCTACCTGCTTGAAACTGCACAATATGCTCACAAGCACCCTGTTCTTCACATGTAGAGGCAAGAAAGAGGCAGAATCGGTCTAATTCGGCCAGTCTGACAGTAAATGTGGTGGAGAGCAAAACAGCCGTTTCAGAGCGATAGGATGCTTTTTTGCACATTTCGACTTAAAAAGGCCCTGTCCTCACTGAATATTGAGCTGCAATGTGTGATTTGGATGAGGTTTTGTCATTACAAGCTCGCATGGGATGTGTACTGAGGGAAAAAGCATGATTTTTATCCTCCACGAGAGGGGCCCTGACAGCGCCCCATTCATCCGGCTGAACGCGCACCCTCGCCGGCTTCCACTGCTCGGGCGAGCCGCTAGGATTGCTCTGCCCCACCGGTCCCGTTCCAAGCCAGCTACCTGCTTGAAACTGCACAATATGCTCACAAGCACCCTGTTCTTCACATGCAGAGACAAGAAAGAGGCAGAATCGGTCTAATTCGGCCAGTCTGACAGTAAATGTGGTGGAGAGCAAAACAGCCGTTTCAGAGCGATAGGACGCTTTTTTGCACATTTCGACTTAAAAAGGCCCTGTCCTCACTGAATATTGAGCTGCAATGTGTGATTTGGATGAGGTTTTATCATTACAAGCTCGCATGGGATGTGTAATGAGGGAAAAAGCATGATTTTTATCCTCCACGAGAGGGGCCCTGACAGCGCCCCATTCATCCGGCTGAACGCGCACCCTCGCCGGCTTCCACTGCTCGGGCGAGCCGCTAGGATTGCTCTGCCCCACCGGTCCCGTTCCAAGCCAGCTACCTGCTTGAAACTGCACAATATGCTCACAAGCACCCTGTTCTTCACATGCAGAGGCAAGAAAGAGGCAGAATCGGTCTAATTCGGCCAGTCTGACAGTAAATGTGGTGGAGAGCAAAACAGCCGTTTCAGAGCGATAGGATGCTTTTTTGCACATTTCGACTTAAAAAGGCCCTGTCCTCACTGAATATTGAGCTGCAATGTGTGATTTGGATGAGGTTTTATCATTACAAGCTCGCATGGGATGTGTAATGAGGGAAAAAGCATGATTTTTATCCTCCACGAGAGGGGCCCTGACAGCGCCCCATTCATCCGGCTGAACGCGCACCCTCGCCGGCTTCCACTGCTCGGGCGAGCCGCTAGGATTGCTCTGCCCCACCGGTCCCGTTCCAAGCCAGCTACCTGCTTGAAACTGCACAATATGCTCACAAGCACCCTGTTCTTCACATGTAGAGGCAAGAAAGAGGCAGAATCGGTCTAATTCGGCCAGTCTGACAGTAAATGTGGTGGAGAGCAAAACAGCCGTTTCAGAGCGATAGGATGCTTTTTTGCACATTTCGACTTAAAAAGGCCCTGTCCTCACTGAATATTGAGCTGCAATGTGTGATTTGGATGAGGTTTTATCATTACAAGCTCGCATGGGATGTGTAATGAGGGAAAAAGCATGATTTTTATCCTCCACGAGAGGGGCCCTGACAGCGCCCCATTCATCCGGCTGAACGCGCACCCTCGCCGGCTTCCACTGCTCGGGCGAGCCGCTAGGATTGCTCTGCCCCACCGGTCCCGTTCCAAGCCAGCTACCTGCTTGAAACTGCACAATATGCTCACAAGCACCCTGTTCTTCACATGCAGAGACAAGAAAGAGGCAGAATCGGTCTAATTCGGCCAGTCTGACAGTAAATGTGGTGGAGAGCAAAACAGCCGTTTCAGAGCGATAGGACGCTTTTTTGCACATTTCGACTTAAAAAGGCCCTGTCCTCACTGAATATTGAGCTGCAATGTGTGATTTGGATGAGGTTTTATCATTACAAGCTCGCATGGGATGTGTAATGAGGGAAAAAGCATGATTTTTATCCTCCACGAGAGGGGCCCTGACAGCGCCCCATTCATCCGGCTGAACGCGCACCCTCGCCGGCTTCCACTGCTCGGGCGAGCCGCTAGGATTGCTCTGCCCCACCGGTCCCGTTCCAAGCCAGCTACCTGCTTGAAACTGCACAATATGCTCACAAGCACCCTGTTCTTCACATGCAGAGGCAAGAAAGAGGCAGAATCGGTCTAATTCGGCCAGTCTGACAGTAAATGTGGTGGAGAGCAAAACAGCCGTTTCAGAGCGATAGGATGCTTTTTTGCACATTTCGACTTAAAAAGGCCCTGTCCTCACTGAATATTGAGCTGCAATGTGTGATTTGGATGAGGTTTTATCATTACAAGCTCGCATGGGATGTGTAATGAGGGAAAAAGCATGATTTTTATCCTCCACGAGAGGGGCCCTGACAGCGCCCCATTCATCCGGCTGAACGCGCACCCTCGCCGGCTTCCACTGCTCGGGCGAGCCGCTAGGATTGCTCTGCCCCACCGGTCCCGTTCCAAGCCAGCTACCTGCTTGAAACTGCACAATATGCTCACAAGCGCCCTGCTCTTCACATGTAGAGGCAAGAAAGAGGCAGAATCGGTCTAATTCGGCCAGTCTGACAGTTAAATGTGGTGGAGAGCAAAACAGCCGTTTCAGAGCGAGAGGATGCTTTCTTGCACATTTCGACTTAAAAAGGCCCTGTCCTCACTGAATATTGAGCTGCAATGTGTGATTTGGATGAGGTCTTATCATTACAAGCTCGCATGGGATGTGTAATGAGGGAAAAAGCATGATTTTTATCCTCCACGAGAGGGGCCCTGACAGCGCCCCATTCATCCGGCTGAACGCGCACCCTCGCCGGCTTCCACTGCTCGGGCGAGCCGCTAGGATTGCTCTGCCCCACCGGCCCCGTTCCAAGCCAGCTACCTGCTTGAAACTGCACAATATGCTCACAAGCGCCCTGTTCTTCACATGTAGAGGCAAGAAAGAGGCAGAATCGGTCTAATTCGGCCAGTCTGACAGTTAAATGTGGTGGAGAGCAAAACAGCCGTTTCAGAGCGAGAGGATGCTTTCTTGCACATTTCGACTTGAAAAGGCCCTGCCCTCACTGAATATTGAGCTGCAATGTGTGATTTGGATGAGGTCTTATCATTACAAGCTCGCATGGGATGTGTAATGAGGGAAAAAGCATGATTTTTATCCTCCACGAGAGGGGCCCTGACAGCGCCCCATTCATCCGGCTGAACGCGCACCCTCGCCGGCTTCCACTGCTCGGGCGAGCCGCTAGGATTGCTCTGCCCCACCGGCCCCGTTCCAAGCCAGCTACCTGCTTGAAACTGCACAATATGCTCACAAGCGCCCTGTTCTTCACATGTAGAGGCAAGAAAGAGGCAGAATCGGTCTAATTCGGCCAGTCTGACAGTTAAATGTGGTGGAGAGCAAAACAGCCGTTTCAGAGCGAGAGGATGCTTTCTTGCACATTTCGACTTAAAAAGGCCCTGCCCTCACTGAATATTGAGCTGCAATGTGTGATTTGGATGAGGTCTTATCATTACAAGCTCGCATGGGATGTGTAATGAGGGAAAAAGCATGATTTTTATCCTCCACGAGAGGGGCCCTGACAGCGCCCCATTCATCCGGCTGAACGCGCACCCTCGCCGGCTTCCACTGCTCGGGCGAGCCGCTAGGATTGCTCTGCCCCACCGGCCCCGTTCCAAGCCAGCTACCTGCTTGAAACTGCACAATATGCTCACAAGCGCCCTGTTCTTCACATGTAGAGGCAAGAAAGAGGCAGAATCGGTCTAATTCGGCCAGTCTGACAGTTAAATGTGGTGGAGAGCAAAACAGCCGTTTCAGAGCGAGAGGATGCTTTCTTGCACATTTCGACTTAAAAAGGCCCTGCCCTCACTGAATATTGAGCTGCAATGTGTGATTTGGATGAGGTCTTATCATTACAAGCTCGCATGGGATGTGTAATGAGGGAAAAAGCATGATTTTTATCCTCCACGAGAGGGGCCCTGACAGCGCCCCATTCATCCGGCTGAACGCGCACCCTCGCCGGCTTCCACTGCTCGGGCGAGCCGCTAGGATTGCTCTGCCCCACCGGCCCCGTTCCAAGCCAGCTACCTGCTTGAAACTGCACAATATGCTCACAAGCGCCCTGTTCTTCACATGTAGAGGCAAGAAAGAGGCAGAATCGGTCTAATTCGGCCAGTCTGACAGTTAAATGTGGTGGAGAGCAAAACAGCCGTTTCAGAGCGAGAGGATGCTTTCTTGCACATTTCGACTTAAAAAGGCCCTGCCCTCACTGAATATTGAGCTGCAATGTGTGATTTGGATGAGGTCTTATCATTACAAGCTCGCATGGGATGTGTAATGAGGGAAAAAGCATGATTTTTATCCTCCACGAGAGGGGCCCTGACAGCGCCCCATTCATCCGGCTGAACGCGCACCCTCGCCGGCTTCCACTGCTCGGGCGAGCCGCTAGGATTGCTCTGCCCCACCGGCCCCGTTCCAAGCCAGCTACCTGCTTGAAACTGCACAATATGCTCACAAGCGCCCTGTTCTTCACATGTAGAGGCAAGAAAGAGGCAGAATCGGTCTAATTCGGCCAGTCTGACAGTTAAATGTGGTGGAGAGCAAAACAGCCGTTTCAGAGCGAGAGGATGCTTTCTTGCACATTTCGACTTAAAAAGGCCCTGCCCTCACTGAATATTGAGCTGCAATGTGTGATTTGGATGAGGTTTTATCATTACAAGCTCGCATGGGATGTGTAATGAGGGAAAAAGCATGATTTTTATCCTCCACGAGAGGGGCCCTGACAGCGCCCCATTCATCCGGCTGAACGCGCACCCTCGCCGGCTTCCACTGCTCGGGCGAGCCGCTAGGATTGCTCTGCCCCACCGGTCCCGTTCCAAGCCAGCTACCTGCTTGAAACTGCACAATATGCTCACAAGCACCCTGTTCTTCACATGCAGAGGCAAGAAAGAGGCAGAATCGGTCTAATTCGGCCAGTCTGACAGTAAATGTGGTGGAGAGCAAAACAGCCGTTTCAGAGCGATAGGATGCTTTTTTGCACATTTCGACTTAAAAAGGCCCTGTCCTCACTGAATATTGAGCTGCAATGTGTGATTTGGATGAGGTTTTATCATTACAAGCTCGCATGGGATGTGTAATGAGGGAAAAAGCATGATTTTTATCCTCCACGAGAGGGGCCCTGACAGCGCCCCATTCATCCGGCTGAACGCGCACCCTCGCCGGCTTCCACTGCTCGGGCGAGCCGCTAGGATTGCTCTGCCCCACCGGTCCCGTTCCAAGCCAGCTACCTGCTTGAAACTGCACAATATGCTCACAAGCACCCTGTTCTTCACATGTACAGGCAAGAAAGAGGCAGAATCGGTCTAATTCGGCCAGTCTGACAGTAAATGTGGTGGAGAGCAAAACAGCCGTTTCAGAGCGATAGGATGCTTTTTTGCACATTTCGACTTAAAAAGGCCCTGTCCTCACTGAATATTGAGCTGCAATGTGTGATTTGGATGAGGTTTTATCATTACAAGCTCGCATGGGATGTGTAATGAGGGAAAAAGCATGATTTTTATCCTCCACGAGAGGGGCCCTGACAGCGCCCCATTCATCCGGCTGAACGCGCACCCTCGCCGGCTTCCACTGCTCGGGCGAGCCGCTAGGATTGCTCTGCCCCACCGGTCCCGTTCCAAGCCAGCTACCTGCTTGAAACTGCACAATATGCTCACAAGCACCCTGTTCTTCACATGCAGAGACAAGAAAGAGGCAGAATCGGTCTAATTCGGCCAGTCTGACAGTAAATGTGGTGGAGAGCAAAACAGCCGTTTCAGAGCGATAGGACGCTTTTTTGCACATTTCGACTTAAAAAGGCCCTGTCCTCACTGAATATTGAGCTGCAATGTGTGATTTGGATGAGGTTTTATCATTACAAGCTCGCATGGGATGTGTAATGAGGGAAAAAGCATGATTTTTATCCTCCACGAGAGGGGCCCTGACAGCGCCCCATTCATCCGGCTGAACGCGCACCCTCGCCGGCTTCCACTGCTCGGGCGAGCCGCTAGGATTGCTCTGCCCCACCGGTCCCGTTCCAAGCCAGCTACCTGCTTGAAACTGCACAATATGCTCACAAGCACCCTGTTCTTCACATGCAGAGGCAAGAAAGAGGCAGAATCGGTCTAATTCGGCCAGTCTGACAGTAAATGTGGTGGAGAGCAAAACAGCCGTTTCAGAGCGATAGGATGCTTTTTTGCACATTTCGACTTAAAAAGGCCCTGTCCTCACTGAATATTGAGCTGCAATGTGTGATTTGGATGAGGTTTTATCATTACAAGCTCGCATGGGATGTGTAATGAGGGAAAAAGCATGATTTTTATCCTCCACGAGAGGGGCCCTGACAGCGCCCCATTCATCCGGCTGAACGCGCACCCTCGCCGGCTTCCACTGCTCGGGCGAGCCGCTAGGATTGCTCTGCCCCACCGGTCCCGTTCCAAGCCAGCTACCTGCTTGAAACTGCACAATATGCTCACAAGCACCCTGTTCTTCACATGCAGAGACAAGAAAGAGGCAGAATCGGTCTAATTCGGCCAGTCTGACAGTAGATGTGGTGGAGAGCAAAACAGCCGTTTCAGAGCGATAGGACGCTTTTTTGCACATTTCGACTTAAAAAGGCCCTGTCCTCACTGAATATTGAGCTGCAATGTGTGATTTGGATGAGGTTTTATCATTACAAGCTCGCATGGGATGTGTAATGAGGGAAAAAGCATGATTTTTATCCTCCACGAGAGGGGCCCTGACAGCGCCCCATTCATCCGGCTGAACGCGCACCCTCGCCGGCTTCCACTGCTCGGGCGAGCCGCTAGGATTGCTCTGCCCCACCGGTCCCGTTCCAAGCCAGCTACCTGCTTGAAACTGCACAATATGCTCACAAGCACCCTGTTCTTCACATGCAGAGACAAGAAAGAGGCAGAATCGGTCTAATTCGGCCAGTCTGACAGTAAATGTGGTGGAGAGCAAAACAGCCGTTTCAGAGCGATAGGACGCTTTTTTGCACATTTCGACTTAAAAAGGCCCTGTCCTCACTGAATATTGAGCTGCAATGTGTGATTTGGATGAGGTTTTATCATTACAAGCTCGCATGGGATGTGTAATGAGGGAAAAAGCATGATTTTTATCCTCCACGAGAGGGGCCCTGACAGCGCCCCATTCATCCGGCTGAACGCGCACCCTCGCCGGCTTCCACTGCTCGGGCGAGCCGCTAGGATTGCTCTGCCCCACCGGTCCCGTTCCAAGCCAGCTACCTGCTTGAAACTGCACAATATGCTCACAAGCACCCTGTTCTTCACATGCAGAGGCAAGAAAGAGGCAGAATCGGTCTAATTCGGCCAGTCTGACAGTAAATGTGGTGGAGAGCAAAACAGCCGTTTCAGAGCGATAGGATGCTTTTTTGCACATTTCGACTTAAAAAGGCCCTGTCCTCACTGAATATTGAGCTGCAATGTGTGATTTGGATGAGGTTTTATCATTACAAGCTCGCATGGGATGTGTAATGAGGGAAAAAGCATGATTTTTATCCTCCACGAGAGGGGCCCTGACAGCGCCCCATTCATCCGGCTGAACGCGCACCCTCGCCGGCTTCCACTGCTCGGGCGAGCCGCTAGGATTGCTCTGCCCCACCGGTCCCGTTCCAAGCCAGCTACCTGCTTGAAACTGCACAATATGCTCACAAGCACCCTGTTCTTCACATGCAGAGACAAGAAAGAGGCAGAATCGGTCTAATTCGGCCAGTCTGACAGTAGATGTGGTGGAGAGCAAAACAGCCGTTTCAGAGCGATAGGACGCTTTTTTGCACATTTCGACTTAAAAAGGCCCTGTCCTCACTGAATATTGAGCTGCAATGTGTGATTTGGATGAGGTTTTATCATTACAAGCTCGCATGGGATGTGTAATGAGGGAAAAAGCATGATTTTTATCCTCCACGAGAGGGGCCCTGACAGCGCCCCATTCATCCGGCTGAACGCGCACCCTCGCCGGCTTCCACTGCTCGGGCGAGCCGCTAGGATTGCTCTGCCCCACCGGTCCCGTTCCAAGCCAGCTACCTGCTTGAAACTGCACAATATGCTCACAAGCACCCTGTTCTTCACATGTAGAGGCAAGAAAGAGGCAGAATCGGTCTAATTCGGCCAGTCTGACAGTAAATGTGGTGGAGAGCAAAACAGCCGTTTCAGAGCGATAGGATGCTTTTTTGCACATTTCGACTTAAAAAGGCCCTGTCCTCACTGAATATTGAGCTGCAATGTGTGATTTGGATGAGGTTTTGTCATTACAAGCTCGCATGGGATGTGTACTGAGGGAAAAAGCATGATTTTTATCCTCCACGAGAGGGGCCCTGACAGCGCCCCATTCATCCGGCTGAACGCGCACCCTCGCCGGCTTCCACTGCTCGGGCGAGCCGCTAGGATTGCTCTGCCCCACCGGTCCCGTTCCAAGCCAGCTACCTGCTTGAAACTGCACAATATGCTCACAAGCACCCTGTTCTTCACATGCAGAGAGAAGAAAGAGGCAGAATCGGTCTAATTCGGCCAGTCTGACAGTAAATGTGGTGGAGAGCAAAACAGCCGTTTCAGAGCGATAGGACGCTTTTTTGCACATTTCGACTTAAAAAGGCCCTGTCCTCACTGAATATTGAGCTGCAATGTGTGATTTGGATGAGGTTTTATCATTACAAGCTCGCATGGGATGTGTAATGAGGGAAAAAGCATGATTTTTATCCTCCACGAGAGGGGCCCTGACAGCGCCCCATTCATCCGGCTGAACGCGCACCCTCGCCGGCTTCCACTGCTCGGGCGAGCCGCTAGGATTGCTCTGCCCCACCGGTCCCGTTCCAAGCCAGCTACCTGCTTGAAACTGCACAATATGCTCACAAGCACCCTGTTCTTCACATGCAGAGGCAAGAAAGAGGCAGAATCGGTCTAATTCGGCCAGTCTGACAGTAAATGTGGTGGAGAGCAAAACAGCCGTTTCAGAGCGATAGGATGCTTTTTTGCACATTTCGACTTAAAAAGGCCCTGTCCTCACTGAATATTGAGCTGCAATGTGTGATTTGGATGAGGTTTTATCATTACAAGCTCGCATGGGATGTGTAATGAGGGAAAAAGCATGATTTTTATCCTCCACGAGAGGGGCCCTGACAGCGCCCCATTCATCCGGCTGAACGCGCACCCTCGCCGGCTTCCACTGCTCGGGCGAGCCGCTAGGATTGCTCTGCCCCACCGGTCCCGTTCCAAGCCAGCTACCTGCTTGAAACTGCACAATATGCTCACAAGCACCCTGTTCTTCACATGTAGAGGCAAGAAAGAGGCAGAATCGGTCTAATTCGGCCAGTCTGACAGTAAATGTGGTGGAGAGCAAAACAGCCGTTTCAGAGCGATAGGATGCTTTTTTGCACATTTCGACTTAAAAAGGCCCTGTCCTCACTGAATATTGAGCTGCAATGTGTGATTTGGATGAGGTTTTATCATTACAAGCTCGCATGGGATGTGTAATGAGGGAAAAAGCATGATTTTTATCCTCCACGAGAGGGGCCCTGACAGCGCCCCATTCATCCGGCTGAACGCGCACCCTCGCCGGCTTCCACTGCTCGGGCGAGCCGCTAGGATTGCTCTGCCCCACCGGTCCCGTTCCAAGCCAGCTACCTGCTTGAAACTGCACAATATGCTCACAAGCACCCTGTTCTTCACATGCAGAGACAAGAAAGAGGCAGAATCGGTCTAATTCGGCCAGTCTGACAGTAAATGTGGTGGAGAGCAAAACAGCCGTTTCAGAGCGATAGGACGCTTTTTTGCACATTTCGACTTAAAAAGGCCCTGTCCTCACTGAATATTGAGCTGCAATGTGTGATTTGGATGAGGTTTTATCATTACAAGCTCGCATGGGATGTGTAATGAGGGAAAAAGCATGATTTTTATCCTCCACGAGAGGGGCCCTGACAGCGCCCCATTCATCCGGCTGAACGCGCACCCTCGCCGGCTTCCACTGCTCGGGCGAGCCGCTAGGATTGCTCTGCCCCACCGGTCCCGTTCCAAGCCAGCTACCTGCTTGAAACTGCACAATATGCTCACAAGCACCCTGTTCTTCACATGCAGAGGCAAGAAAGAGGCAGAATCGGTCTAATTCGGCCAGTCTGACAGTAAATGTGGTGGAGAGCAAAACAGCCGTTTCAGAGCGATAGGATGCTTTTTTGCACATTTCGACTTAAAAAGGCCCTGTCCTCACTGAATATTGAGCTGCAATGTGTGATTTGGATGAGGTTTTATCATTACAAGCTCGCATGGGATGTGTAATGAGGGAAAAAGCATGATTTTTATCCTCCACGAGAGGGGCCCTGACAGCGCCCCATTCATCCGGCTGAACGCGCACCCTCGCCGGCTTCCACTGCTCGGGCGAGCCGCTAGGATTGCTCTGCCCCACCGGTCCCGTTCCAAGCCAGCTACCTGCTTGAAACTGCACAATATGCTCACAAGCGCCCTGCTCTTCACATGTAGAGGCAAGAAAGAGGCAGAATCGGTCTAATTCGGCCAGTCTGACAGTTAAATGTGGTGGAGAGCAAAACAGCCGTTTCAGAGCGAGAGGATGCTTTCTTGCACATTTCGACTTAAAAAGGCCCTGTCCTCACTGAATATTGAGCTGCAATGTGTGATTTGGATGAGGTCTTATCATTACAAGCTCGCATGGGATGTGTAATGAGGGAAAAAGCATGATTTTTATCCTCCACGAGAGGGGCCCTGACAGCGCCCCATTCATCCGGCTGAACGCGCACCCTCGCCGGCTTCCACTGCTCGGGCGAGCCGCTAGGATTGCTCTGCCCCACCGGCCCCGTTCCAAGCCAGCTACCTGCTTGAAACTGCACAATATGCTCACAAGCGCCCTGTTCTTCACATGTAGAGGCAAGAAAGAGGCAGAATCGGTCTAATTCGGCCAGTCTGACAGTTAAATGTGGTGGAGAGCAAAACAGCCGTTTCAGAGCGAGAGGATGCTTTCTTGCACATTTCGACTTAAAAAGGCCCTGCCCTCACTGAATATTGAGCTGCAATGTGTGATTTGGATGAGGTCTTATCATTACAAGCTCGCATGGGATGTGTAATGAGGGAAAAAGCATGATTTTTATCCTCCACGAGAGGGGCCCTGACAGCGCCCCATTCATCCGGCTGAACGCGCACCCTCGCCGGCTTCCACTGCTCGGGCGAGCCGCTAGGATTGCTCTGCCCCACCGGCCCCGTTCCAAGCCAGCTACCTGCTTGAAACTGCACAATATGCTCACAAGCGCCCTGTTCTTCACATGTAGAGGCAAGAAAGAGGCAGAATCGGTCTAATTCGGCCAGTCTGACAGTTAAATGTGGTGGAGAGCAAAACAGCCGTTTCAGAGCGAGAGGATGCTTTCTTGCACATTTCGACTTAAAAAGGCCCTGCCCTCACTGAATATTGAGCTGCAATGTGTGATTTGGATGAGGTCTTATCATTACAAGCTCGCATGGGATGTGTAATGAGGGAAAAAGCATGATTTTTATCCTCCACGAGAGGGGCCCTGACAGCGCCCCATTCATCCGGCTGAACGCGCACCCTCGCCGGCTTCCACTGCTCGGGCGAGCCGCTAGGATTGCTCTGCCCCACCGGCCCCGTTCCAAGCCAGCTACCTGCTTGAAACTGCACAATATGCTCACAAGCGCCCTGTTCTTCACATGTAGAGGCAAGAAAGAGGCAGAATCGGTCTAATTCGGCCAGTCTGACAGTTAAATGTGGTGGAGAGCAAAACAGCCGTTTCAGAGCGAGAGGATGCTTTCTTGCACATTTCGACTTAAAAAGGCCCTGCCCTCACTGAATATTGAGCTGCAATGTGTGATTTGGATGAGGTCTTATCATTACAAGCTCGCATGGGATGTGTAATGAGGGAAAAAGCATGATTTTTATCCTCCACGAGAGGGGCCCTGACAGCGCCCCATTCATCCGAACGCGCACCCTCGCCGGCTTCCACTGCTCGGGCGAGCCGCTAGGATTGCTCTGCCCCACCGGTCCCGTTCCAAGCCAGCCACCTGCGTGAAACTGCACAATATGCTCACAAGCACCCTGTTCTTCACATGTAGAGGCAAGAAAGAGGCAGAATCGGTCTAATTCGGCCAGTCTGACAGTAAATGTGGTGGAGAGCAAAACAGCCGTTTCAGAGCGATAGGATGCATTTTTGCACATTTCGACTTAAAAAGGCCCTGTCCTCACTGAATATTGAGCTGCAATGTGTGATTTGGATGAGGTTTTATCATTACAAGCTCGCATGGGATGTGTAATGAGGGAAAAAGCATGATTTTTATCCTCCACGAGAGGGGCCCTGACAGCGCCCCATTCATCCGGCTGAACGCGCACCCTCGCCGGCTTCCACTGCTCGGGCGAGCCGCTAGGATTGCTCTGCCCCACCGGTCCCGTTCCAAGCCAGCCACCTGCGTGAAACTGCACAATATGCTCACAAGCACCCTGTTCTTCACATGTAGAGGCAAGAAAGAGGCAGAATCGGTCTAATTCGGCCAGTCTGACAGTAAATGTGGTGGAGAGCAAAACAGCCGTTTCAGAGCGATAGGATGCATTTCTGCACATTTCGACTTAAAAAGGCCCTGTCCTCACTGAATATTGAGCTGCAATGTGTGATTTGGATGAGGTTTTATCATTACAAGCTCGCATGGGATGTGTAATGAGGGAAAAAGCATGATTTTTATCCTCCACGAGAGGGGCCCTGACAGCGCCCCATTCATCCGGCTGAACGCGCACCCTCGCCGGCTTCCACTGCTCGGGCGAGCCGCTAGGATTGCTCTGCCCCACCGGTCCCGTTCCAAGCCAGCCACCTGCGTGAAACTGCACAATATGCTCACAAGCACCCTGTTCTTCACATGTAGAGGCAAGAAAGAGGCAGAATCGGTCTAATTCGGCCAGTCTGACAGTAAATGTGGTGGAGAGCAAAACAGCCGTTTCAGAGCGATAGGATGCATTTTTGCACATTTCGACTTAAAAAGGCCCTGTCCTCACTGAATATTGAGCTGCAATGTGTGATTTGGATGAGGTTTTATCATTACAAGCTCGCATGGGATGTGTAATGAGGGAAAAAGCATGATTTTTATCCTCCACGAGAGGGGCCCTGACAGCGCCCCATTCATCCGGCTGAACGCGCACCCTCGCCGGCTTCCACTGCTCGGGCGAGCCGCTAGGATTGCTCTGCCCCACCGGTCCCGTTCCAAGGCAGCCACCTGCGTGAAACTGCACAATATGCTCACAAGCACCCTGTTCTTCACATGTAGAGGCAAGAAAGAGGCAGAATCGGTCTAATTCGGCCAGTCTGACAGTAAATGTGGTGGAGAGCAAAACAGCCGTTTCAGAGCGATAGGATGCATTTCTGCACATTTCGACTTAAAAAGGCCCTGTCCTCACTGAATATTGAGCTGCAATGTGTGATTTGGATGAGGTTTTATCATTACAAGCTCGCATGGGATGTGTAATGAGGGAAAAAGCATGATTTTTATCCTCCGCGAGAGGGGCCCTGACAGCGCCCCATTCATCCGGCTGAACGCGCACCCTCGCCGGCTTCCACTGCTCGGGCGAGCCGCTAGGATTGCTCTGCCCCACCGGTCCCGTTCCAAGCCAGCCACCTGCGTGAAACTGCACAATATGCTCACAAGCACCCTGTTCTTCACATGTAGAGGCAAGAAAGAGGCAGAATCGGTCTAATTCGGCCAGTCTGACAGTAAATGTGGTGGAGAGCAAAACAGCCGTTTCAGAGCGATAGGATGCATTTCTGCACATTTCGACTTAAAAAGGCCCTGTCCTCACTGAATATTGAGCTACAATGTGTGATTTGGATGAGGTTTTATCATTACAAGCTCGCATGGGATGTGTAATGAGGGAAAAAGCATGATTTTTATCCTCCACGAGAGGGGCCCTGACAGCGCCCCATTCATCCGGCTGAACGCGCACCCTCGCCGGCTTCCACTGCTCGGGCGAGCCGCTAGGATTGCTCTGCCCCACCGGTCCCGTTCCAAGCCAGCCACCTGCGTGAAACTGCACAATATGCTCACAAGCACCCTGTTCTTCACATGTAGAGGCAAGAAAGAGGCAGAATCGGTCTAATTCGGCCAGTCTGACAGTAAATGTGGTGGAGAGCAAAACAGCCGTTTCAGAGCGATAGGATGCATTTCTGCACATTTCGACTTAAAAAGGCCCTGTCCTCACTGAATATTGAGCTGCAATGTGTGATTTGGATGAGGTTTTATCATTACAAGCTCGCATGGGATGTGTAATGAGGGAAAAAGCATGATTTTTATCCTCCACGAGAGGGGCCCTGACAGCGCCCCATTCATCCGGCTGAACGCGCACCCTCGCCGGCTTCCACTGCTCGGGCGAGCCGCTAGGATTGCTCTGCCCCACCGGTCCCGTTCCAAGCCAGCCACCTGCGTGAAACTGCACAATATGCTCACAAGCACCCTGTTCTTCACATGTAGAGGCAAGAAAGAGGCAGAATCGGTCTAATTCGGCCAGTCTGACAGTAAATGTGGTGGAGAGCAAAACAGCCGTTTCAGAGCGATAGGATGCATTTCTGCACATTTCGACTTAAAAAGGCCCTGTCCTCACTGAATATTGAGCTGCAATGTGTGATTTGGATGAGGTTTTATCATTACAAGCTCGCATGGGATGTGTAATGAGGGAAAAAGCATGATTTTTATCCTCCACGAGAGGGGCCCTGACAGCGCCCCATTCATCCGGCTGAACGCGCACCCTCGCCGGCTTCCACTGCTCGGGCGAGCCGCTAGGATTGCTCTGCCCCACCGGTCCCGTTCCAAGCCAGCCACCTGCGTGAAACTGCACAATATGCTCACAAGCACCCTGTTCTTCACATGTAGAGGCAAGAAAGAGGCAGAATCGGTCTAATTCGGCCAGTCTGACAGTAAATGTGGTGGAGAGCAAAACAGCCGTTTCAGAGCGATAGGATGCATTTCTGCACATTTCGACTTAAAAAGGCCCTGTCCTCACTGAATATTGAGCTGCAATGTGTGATTTGGATGAGGTTTTATCATTACAAGCTCGCATGGGATGTGTAATGAGGGAAAAAGCATGATTTTTATCCTCCGCGAGAGGGGCCCTGACAGCGCCCCATTCATCCGGCTGAACGCGCACCCTCGCCGGCTTCCACTGCTCGGGCGAGCCGCTAGGATTGCTCTGCCCCACCGGTCCCGTTCCAAGCCAGCCACCTGCGTGAAACTGCACAATATGCTCACAAGCACCCTGTTCTTCACATGTAGAGGCAAGAAAGAGGCAGAATCGGTCTAATTCGGCCAGTCTGACAGTAAATGTGGTGGAGAGCAAAACAGCCGTTTCAGAGCGATAGGATGCTTTTTTGCACATTTCGACTTAAAAAGGCCCTGTCCTCACTGAATATTGAGCTGCAATGTGTGATTTGGATGAGGTTTTATCATTACAAGCTCGCATGGGATGTGTAATGAGGGAAAAAGCATGATTTTTATCCTCCGCGAGAGGGGCCCTGACAGCGCCCCATTCATCCGGCTGAACGCGCACCCTCGCCGGCTTCCACTGCTCGGGCGAGCCGCTAGGATTGCTCTGCCCCACCGGTCCCGTTCCAAGCCAGCCACCTGCGTGAAACTGCACAATATGCTCACAAGCACCCTGTTCTTCACATGTAGAGGCAAGAAAGAGGCAGAATCGGTCTAATTCGGCCAGTCTGACAGTAAATGTGGTGGAGAGCAAAACAGCCGTTTCAGAGCGATAGGATGCATTTCTGCACATTTCGACTTAAAAAGGCCCTGTCCTCAGTGAATATTGAGCTGCAATGTGTGATTTGGATGAGGTTTTATCAATACAAGCTCGCATGGGATGTGTAATGAGGGAAAAAGCATGATTTTTATCCTCCACGAGAGGGGCCCTGACAGCGCCCCATTCATCCGGCTGAACGCGCACCCTCGCCGGCTTCCACTGCTCGGGCGAGCCGCTAGGATTGCTCTGCCCCACCGGTCCCGTTCCAAGCCAGCCACCTGCGTGAAACTGCACAATATGCTCACAAGCACCCTGTTCTTCACATGTAGAGGCAAGAAAGAGGCAGAATCGGTCTAATTCGGCCAGTCTGACAGTAAATGTGGTGGAGAGCAAAACAGCCGTTTCAGAGCGATAGGATGCATTTCTGCACATTTCGACTTAAAAAGGCCCTGTCCTCACTGAATATTGAGCTGCAATGTGTGATTTGGATGAGGTTTTATCATTACAAGCTCGCATGGGATGTGTAATGAGGGAAAAAGCATGATTTTTATCCTCCACGAGAGGGGCCCTGACAGCGCCCCATTCATCCGGCTGAACGCGCACCCTCGCCGGCTTCCACTGCTCGGGCGAGCCGCTAGGATTGCTCTGCCCCACCGGTCCCGTTCCAAGCCAGCCACCTGCGTGAAACTGCACAATATGCTCACAAGCACCCTGTTCTTCACATGTAGAGGCAAGAAAGAGGCAGAATCGGTCTAATTCGGCCAGTCTGACAGTAAATGTGGTGGAGAGCAAAACAGCCGTTTCAGAGCGATAGGATGCATTTCTGCACATTTCGACTTAAAAAGGCCCTGTCCTCACTGAATATTGAGCTGCAATGTGTGATTTGGATGAGGTTTTATCATTACAAGCTCGCATGGGATGTGTAATGAGGGAAAAAGCATGATTTTTATCCTCCACGAGAGGGGCCCTGACAGCGCCCCATTCATCCGGCTGAACGCGCACCCTCGCCGGCTTCCACTGCTCGGGCGAGCCGCTAGGATTGCTCTGCCCCACCGGTCCCGTTCCAAGCCAGCCACCTGCGTGAAACTGCACAATATGCTCACAAGCACCCTGTTCTTCACATGTAGAGGCAAGAAAGAGGCAGAATCGGTCTAATTCGGCCAGTCTGACAGTAAATGTGGTGGAGAGCAAAACAGCCGTTTCAGAGCGATAGGATGCATTTCTGCACATTTCGACTTAAAAAGGCCCTGTCCTCACTGAATATTGAGCTGCAATGTGTGATTTGGATGAGGTTTTATCATTACAAGCTCGCATGGGATGTGTAATGAGGGAAAAAGCATGATTTTTATCCTCCGCGAGAGGGGCCCTGACAGCGCCCCATTCATCCGGCTGAACGCGCACCCTCGCCGGCTTCCACTGCTCGGGCGAGCCGCTAGGATTGCTCTGCCCCACCGGTCCCGTTCCAAGCCAGCCACCTGCGTGAAACTGCACAATATGCTCACAAGCACCCTGTTCTTCACATGTAGAGGCAAGAAAGAGGCAGAATCGGTCTAATTCGGCCAGTCTGACAGTAAATGTGGTGGAGAGCAAAACAGCCGTTTCAGAGCGATAGGATGCTTTTTTGCACATTTCGACTTAAAAAGGCCCTGTCCTCACTGAATATTGAGCTGCAATGTGTGATTTGGATGAGGTTTTATCATTACAAGCTCGCATGGGATGTGTAATGAGGGAAAAAGCATGATTTTTATCCTCCGCGAGAGGGGCCCTGACAGCGCCCCATTCATCCGGCTGAACGCGCACCCTCGCCGGCTTCCACTGCTCGGGCGAGCCGCTAGGATTGCTCTGCCCCACCGGTCCCGTTCCAAGCCAGCCACCTGCGTGAAACTGCACAATATGCTCACAAGCACCCTGTTCTTCACATGTAGAGGCAAGAAAGAGGCAGAATCGGTCTAATTCGGCCAGTCTGACAGTAAATGTGGTGGAGAGCAAAACAGCCGTTTCAGAGCGATAGGATGCATTTCTGCACATTTCGACTTAAAAAGGCCCTGTCCTCACTGAATATTGAGCTGCAATGTGTGATTTGGATGAGGTTTTATCAATACAAGCTCGCATGGGATGTGTAATGAGGGAAAAAGCATGATTTTTATCCTCCACGAGAGGGGCCCTGACAGCGCCCCATTCATCCGGCTGAACGCGCACCCTCGCCGGCTTCCACTGCTCGGGCGAGCCGCTAGGATTGCTCTGCCCCACCGGTCCCGTTCCAAGCCAGCCACCTGCGTGAAACTGCACAATATGCTCACAAGCACCCTGTTCTTCACATGTAGAGGCAAGAAAGAGGCAGAATCGGTCTAATTCGGCCAGTCTGACAGTAAATGTGGTGGAGAGCAAAACAGCCGTTTCAGAGCGATAGGATGCATTTCTGCACATTTCGACTTAAAAAGGCCCTGTCCTCACTGAATATTGAGCTGCAATGTGTGATTTGGATGAGGTTTTATCATTACAAGCTCGCATGGGATGTGTAATGAGGGAAAAAGCATGATTTTTATCCTCCACGAGAGGGGCCCTGACAGCGCCCCATTCATCCGGCTGAACGCGCACCCTCGCCGGCTTCCACTGCTCGGGCGAGCCGCTAGGATTGCTCTGCCCCACCGGTCCCGTTCCAAGCCAGCCACCTGCGTGAAACTGCACAATATGCTCACAAGCACCCTGTTCTTCACATGTAGAGGCAAGAAAGAGGCAGAATCGGTCTAATTCGGCCAGTCTGACAGTAAATGTGGTGGAGAGCAAAACAGCCGTTTCAGAGCGATAGGATGCATTTTTGCACATTTCGACTTAAAAAGGCCCTGTCCTCACTGAATATTGAGCTGCAATGTGTGATTTGGATGAGGTTTTATCATTACAAGCTCGCATGGGATGTGTAATGAGGGAAAAAGCATGATTTTTATCCTCCACGAGAGGGGCCCTGACAGCGCCCCATTCATCCGGCTGAACGCGCACCCTCGCCGGCTTCCACTGCTCGGGCGAGCCGCTAGGATTGCTCTGCCCCACCGGTCCCGTTCCAAGCCAGCCACCTGCGTGAAACTGCACAATATGCTCACAAGCACCCTGTTCTTCACATGTAGAGGCAAGAAAGAGGCAGAATCGGTCTAATTCGGCCAGTCTGACAGTAAATGTGGTGGAGAGCAAAACAGCCGTTTCAGAGCGATAGGATGCATTTTTGCACATTTCGACTTAAAAAGGCCCTGTCCTCACTGAATATTGAGCTGCAATGTGTGATTTGGATGAGGTTTTATCATTACAAGCTCGCATGGGATGTGTAATGAGGGAAAAAGCATGATTTTTATCCTCCACGAGAGGGGCCCTGACAGCGCCCCATTCATCCGGCTGAACGCGCACCCTCGCCGGCTTCCACTGCTCGGGCGAGCCGCTAGGATTGCTCTGCCCCACCGGTCCCGTTCCAAGCCAGCCACCTGCGTGAAACTGCACAATATGCTCACAAGCACCCTGTTCTTCACATGTAGAGGCAAGAAAGAGGCAGAATCGGTCTAATTCGGCCAGTCTGACAGTAAATGTGGTGGAGAGCAAAACAGCCGTTTCAGAGCGATAGGATGCATTTCTGCACATTTCGACTTAAAAAGGCCCTGTCCTCACTGAATATTGAGCTGCAATGTGTGATTTGGATGAGGTTTTATCATTACAAGCTCGCATGGGATGTGTAATGAGGGAAAAAGCATGATTTTTATCCTCCACGAGAGGGGCCCTGACAGCGCCCCATTCATCCGGCTGAACGCGCACCCTCGCCGGCTTCCACTGCTCGGGCGAGCCGCTAGGATTGCTCTGCCCCACCGGTCCCGTTCCAAGCCAGCCACCTGCGTGAAACTGCACAATATGCTCACAAGCACCCTGTTCTTCACATGTAGAGGCAAGAAAGAGGCAGAATCGGTCTAATTCGGCCAGTCTGACAGTAAATGTGGTGGAGAGCAAAACAGCCGTTTCAGAGCGATAGGATGCATTTCTGCACATTTCGACTTAAAAAGGCCCTGTCCTCACTGAATATTGAGCTGCAATGTGTGATTTGGATGAGGTTTTATCATTACAAGCTCGCATGGGATGTGTAATGAGGGAAAAAGCATGATTTTTATCCTCCACGAGAGGGGCCCTGACAGCGCCCCATTCATCCGGCTGAACGCGCACCCTCGCCGGCTTCCACTGCTCGGGCGAGCCGCTAGGATTGCTCTGCCCCACCGGTCCCGTTCCAAGCCAGCCACCTGCGTGAAACTGCACAATATGCTCACAAGCACCCTGTTCTTCACATGTAGAGGCAAGAAAGAGGCAGAATCGGTCTAATTCGGCCAGTCTGACAGTAAATGTGGTGGAGAGCAAAACAGCCGTTTCAGAGCGATAGGATGCATTTTTGCACATTTCGACTTAAAAAGGCCCTGTCCTCACTGAATATTGAGCTGCAATGTGTGATTTGGATGAGGTTTTATCATTACAAGCTCGCATGGGATGTGTAATGAGGGAAAAAGCATGATTTTTATCCTCCACGAGAGGGGCCCTGACAGCGCCCCATTCATCCGGCTGAACGCGCACCCTCGCCGGCTTCCACTGCTCGGGCGAGCCGCTAGGATTGCTCTGCCCCACCGGTCCCGTTCCAAGCCAGCCACCTGCGTGAAACTGCACAATATGCTCACAAGCACCCTGTTCTTCACATGTAGAGGCAAGAAAGAGGCAGAATCGGTCTAATTCGGCCAGTCTGACAGTAAATGTGGTGGAGAGCAAAACAGCCGTTTCAGAGCGATAGGATGCTTTTTTGCACATTTCGACTTAAAAAGGCCCTGTCCTCACTGAATATTGAGCTGCAATGTGTGATTTGGATGAGGTTTTATCATTACAAGCTCGCATGGGATGTGTAATGAGGGAAAAAGCATGATTTTTATCCTCCACGAGAGGGGCCCTGACAGCGCCCCATTCATCCGGCTGAACGCGCACCCTCGCCGGCTTCCACTGCTCGGGCGAGCCGCTAGGATTGCTCTGCCCCACCGGTCCCGTTCCAAGCCAGCCACCTGCGTGAAACTGCACAATATGCTCACAAGCACCCTGTTCTTCACATGTAGAGGCAAGAAAGAGGCAGAATCGGTCTAATTCGGCCAGTCTGACAGTAAATGTGGTGGAGAGCAAAACAGCCGTTTCAGAGCGATAGGATGCATTTCTGCACATTTCGACTTAAAAAGGCCCTGTCCTCACTGAATATTGAGCTGCAATGTGTGATTTGGATGAGGTTTTATCATTACAAGCTCGCATGGGATGTGTAATGAGGGAAAAAGCATGATTTTTATCCTCCACGAGAGGGGCCCTGACAGCGCCCCATTCATCCGGCTGAACGCGCACCCTCGCCGGCTTCCACTGCTCGGGCGAGCCGCTAGGATTGCTCTGCCCCACCGGTCCCGTTCCAAGCCAGCCACCTGCGTGAAACTGCACAATATGCTCACAAGCACCCTGTTCTTCACATGTAGAGGCAAGAAAGAGGCAGAATCGGTCTAATTCGGCCAGTCTGACAGTAAATGTGGTGGAGAGCAAAACAGCCGTTTCAGAGCGATAGGATGCATTTCTGCACATTTCGACTTAAAAAGGCCCTGTCCTCACTGAATATTGAGCTGCAATGTGTGATTTGGATGAGGTTTTATCATTACAAGCTCGCATGGGATGTGTAATGAGGGAAAAAGCATGATTTTTATCCTCCACGAGAGGGGCCCTGACAGCGCCCCATTCATCCGGCTGAACGCGCACCCTCGCCGGCTTCCACTGCTCGGGCGAGCCGCTAGGATTGCTCTGCCCCACCGGTCCCGTTCCAAGCCAGCCACCTGCGTGAAACTGCACAATATGCTCACAAGCACCCTGTTCTTCACATGTAGAGGCAAGAAAGAGGCAGAATCGGTCTAATTCGGCCAGTCTGACAGTAAATGTGGTGGAGAGCAAAACAGCCGTTTCAGAGCGATAGGATGCATTTTTGCACATTTCGACTTAAAAAGGCCCTGTCCTCACTGAATATTGAGCTGCAATGTGTGATTTGGATGAGGTTTTATCATTACAAGCTCGCATGGGATGTGTAATGAGGGAAAAAGCATGATTTTTATCCTCCACGAGAGGGGCCCTGACAGCGCCCCATTCATCCGGCTGAACGCGCACCCTCGCCGGCTTCCACTGCTCGGGCGAGCCGCTAGGATTGCTCTGCCCCACCGGTCCCGTTCCAAGCCAGCCACCTGCGTGAAACTGCACAATATGCTCACAAGCACCCTGTTCTTCACATGTAGAGGCAAGAAAGAGGCAGAATCGGTCTAATTCGGCCAGTCTGACAGTAAATGTGGTGGAGAGCAAAACAGCCGTTTCAGAGCGATAGGATGCTTTTTTGCACATTTCGACTTAAAAAGGCCCTGTCCTCACTGAATATTGAGCTGCAATGTGTGATTTGGATGAGGTTTTATCATTACAAGCTCGCATGGGATGTGTAATGAGGGAAAAAGCATGATTTTTATCCTCCACGAGAGGGGCCCTGACAGCGCCCCATTCATCCGGCTGAACGCGCACCCTCGCCGGCTTCCACTGCTCGGGCGAGCCGCTAGGATTGCTCTGCCCCACCGGTCCCGTTCCAAGCCAGCCACCTGCGTGAAACTGCACAATATGCTCACAAGCACCCTGTTCTTCACATGTAGAGGCAAGAAAGAGGCAGAATCGGTCTAATTCGGCCAGTCTGACAGTAAATGTGGTGGAGAGCAAAACAGCCGTTTCAGAGCGATAGGATGCATTTCTGCACATTTCGACTTAAAAAGGCCCTGTCCTCACTGAATATTGAGCTGCAATGTGTGATTTGGATGAGGTTTTATCATTACAAGCTCGCATGGGATGTGTAATGAGGGAAAAAGCATGATTTTTATCCTCCACGAGAGGGGCCCTGACAGCGCCCCATTCATCCGGCTGAACGCGCACCCTCGCCGGCTTCCACTGCTCGGGCGAGCCGCTAGGATTGCTCTGCCCCACCGGTCCCGTTCCAAGCCAGCCACCTGCGTGAAACTGCACAATATGCTCACAAGCACCCTGTTCTTCACATGTAGAGGCAAGAAAGAGGCAGAATCGGTCTAATTCGGCCAGTCTGACAGTAAATGTGGTGGAGAGCAAAACAGCCGTTTCAGAGCGATAGGATGCATTTCTGCACATTTCGACTTAAAAAGGCCCTGTCCTCACTGAATATTGAGCTGCAATGTGTGATTTGGATGAGGTTTTATCATTACAAGCTCGCATGGGATGTGTAATGAGGGAAAAAGCATGATTTTTATCCTCCACGAGAGGGGCCCTGACAGCGCCCCATTCATCCGGCTGAACGCGCACCCTCGCCGGCTTCCACTGCTCGGGCGAGCCGCTAGGATTGCTCTGCCCCACCGGTCCCGTTCCAAGCCAGCCACCTGCGTGAAACTGCACAATATGCTCACAAGCACCCTGTTCTTCACATGTAGAGGCAAGAAAGAGGCAGAATCGGTCTAATTCGGCCAGTCTGACAGTAAATGTGGTGGAGAGCAAAACAGCCGTTTCAGAGCGATAGGATGCATTTTTGCACATTTCGACTTAAAAAGGCCCTGTCCTCACTGAATATTGAGCTGCAATGTGTGATTTGGATGAGGTTTTATCATTACAAGCTCGCATGGGATGTGTAATGAGGGAAAAAGCATGATTTTTATCCTCCACGAGAGGGGCCCTGACAGCGCCCCATTCATCCGGCTGAACGCGCACCCTCGCCGGCTTCCACTGCTCGGGCGAGCCGCTAGGATTGCTCTGCCCCACCGGTCCCGTTCCAAGCCAGCCACCTGCGTGAAACTGCACAATATGCTCACAAGCACCCTGTTCTTCACATGTAGAGGCAAGAAAGAGGCAGAATCGGTCTAATTCGGCCAGTCTGACAGTAAATGTGGTGGAGAGCAAAACAGCCGTTTCAGAGCGATAGGATGCTTTTTTGCACATTTCGACTTAAAAAGGCCCTGTCCTCACTGAATATTGAGCTGCAATGTGTGATTTGGATGAGGTTTTATCATTACAAGCTCGCATGGGATGTGTAATGAGGGAAAAAGCATGATTTTTATCCTCCACGAGAGGGGCCCTGACAGCGCCCCATTCATCCGGCTGAACGCGCACCCTCGCCGGCTTCCACTGCTCGGGCGAGCCGCTAGGATTGCTCTGCCCCACCGGTCCCGTTCCAAGCCAGCCACCTGCGTGAAACTGCACAATATGCTCACAAGCACCCTGTTCTTCACATGTAGAGGCAAGAAAGAGGCAGAATCGGTCTAATTCGGCCAGTCTGACAGTAAATGTGGTGGAGAGCAAAACAGCCGTTTCAGAGCGATAGGATGCATTTCTGCACATTTCGACTTAAAAAGGCCCTGTCCTCACTGAATATTGAGCTGCAATGTGTGATTTGGATGAGGTTTTATCATTACAAGCTCGCATGGGATGTGTAATGAGGGAAAAAGCATGATTTTTATCCTCCACGAGAGGGGCCCTGACAGCGCCCCATTCATCCGGCTGAACGCGCACCCTCGCCGGCTTCCACTGCTCGGGCGAGCCGCTAGGATTGCTCTGCCCCACCGGTCCCGTTCCAAGCCAGCCACCTGCGTGAAACTGCACAATATGCTCACAAGCACCCTGTTCTTCACATGTAGAGGCAAGAAAGAGGCAGAATCGGTCTAATTCGGCCAGTCTGACAGTAAATGTGGTGGAGAGCAAAACAGCCGTTTCAGAGCGATAGGATGCATTTCTGCACATTTCGACTTAAAAAGGCCCTGTCCTCACTGAATATTGAGCTGCAATGTGTGATTTGGATGAGGTTTTATCATTACAAGCTCGCATGGGATGTGTAATGAGGGAAAAAGCATGATTTTTATCCTCCACGAGAGGGGCCCTGACAGCGCCCCATTCATCCGGCTGAACGCGCACCCTCGCCGGCTTCCACTGCTCGGGCGAGCCGCTAGGATTGCTCTGCCCCACCGGTCCCGTTCCAAGCCAGCCACCTGCGTGAAACTGCACAATATGCTCACAAGCACCCTGTTCTTCACATGTAGAGGCAAGAAAGAGGCAGAATCGGTCTAATTCGGCCAGTCTGACAGTAAATGTGGTGGAGAGCAAAACAGCCGTTTCAGAGCGATAGGATGCATTTTTGCACATTTCGACTTAAAAAGGCCCTGTCCTCACTGAATATTGAGCTGCAATGTGTGATTTGGATGAGGTTTTATCATTACAAGCTCGCATGGGATGTGTAATGAGGGAAAAAGCATGATTTTTATCCTCCACGAGAGGGGCCCTGACAGCGCCCCATTCATCCGGCTGAACGCGCACCCTCGCCGGCTTCCACTGCTCGGGCGAGCCGCTAGGATTGCTCTGCCCCACCGGTCCCGTTCCAAGCCAGCCACCTGCGTGAAACTGCACAATATGCTCACAAGCACCCTGTTCTTCACATGTAGAGGCAAGAAAGAGGCAGAATCGGTCTAATTCGGCCAGTCTGACAGTAAATGTGGTGGAGAGCAAAACAGCCGTTTCAGAGCGATAGGATGCTTTTTTGCACATTTCGACTTAAAAAGGCCCTGTCCTCACTGAATATTGAGCTGCAATGTGTGATTTGGATGAGGTTTTATCATTACAAGCTCGCATGGGATGTGTAATGAGGGAAAAAGCATGATTTTTATCCTCCACGAGAGGGGCCCTGACAGCGCCCCATTCATCCGGCTGAACGCGCACCCTCGCCGGCTTCCACTGCTCGGGCGAGCCGCTAGGATTGCTCTGCCCCACCGGTCCCGTTCCAAGCCAGCCACCTGCGTGAAACTGCACAATATGCTCACAAGCACCCTGTTCTTCACATGTAGAGGCAAGAAAGAGGCAGAATCGGTCTAATTCGGCCAGTCTGACAGTAAATGTGGTGGAGAGCAAAACAGCCGTTTCAGAGCGATAGGATGCATTTCTGCACATTTCGACTTAAAAAGGCCCTGTCCTCACTGAATATTGAGCTGCAATGTGTGATTTGGATGAGGTTTTATCATTACAAGCTCGCATGGGATGTGTAATGAGGGAAAAAGCATGATTTTTATCCTCCACGAGAGGGGCCCTGACAGCGCCCCATTCATCCGGCTGAACGCGCACCCTCGCCGGCTTCCACTGCTCGGGCGAGCCGCTAGGATTGCTCTGCCCCACCGGTCCCGTTCCAAGCCAGCCACCTGCGTGAAACTGCACAATATGCTCACAAGCACCCTGTTCTTCACATGTAGAGGCAAGAAAGAGGCAGAATCGGTCTAATTCGGCCAGTCTGACAGTAAATGTGGTGGAGAGCAAAACAGCCGTTTCAGAGCGATAGGATGCATTTCTGCACATTTCGACTTAAAAAGGCCCTGTCCTCACTGAATATTGAGCTGCAATGTGTGATTTGGATGAGGTTTTATCATTACAAGCTCGCATGGGATGTGTAATGAGGGAAAAAGCATGATTTTTATCCTCCGCGAGAGGGGCCCTGACAGCGCCCCATTCATCCGGCTGAACGCGCACCCTCGCCGGCTTCCACTGCTCGGGCGAGCCGCTAGGATTGCTCTGCCCCACCGGTCCCGTTCCAAGCCAGCCACCTGCGTGAAACTGCACAATATGCTCACAAGCACCCTGTTCTTCACATGTAGAGGCAAGAAAGAGGCAGAATCGGTCTAATTCGGCCAGTCTGACAGTAAATGTGGTGGAGAGCAAAACAGCCGTTTCAGAGCGATAGGATGCATTTCTGCACATTTCGACTTAAAAAGGCCCTGTCCTCACTGAATATTGAGCTGCAATGTGTGATTTGGATGAGGTTTTATCATTACAAGCTCGCATGGGATGTGTAATGAGGGAAAAAGCATGATTTTTATCCTCCACGAGAGGGGCCCTGACAGCGCCCCATTCATCCGGCTGAACGCGCACCCTCGCCGGCTTCCACTGCTCGGGCGAGCCGCTAGGATTGCTCTGCCCCACCGGTCCCGTTCCAAGCCAGCCACCTGCGTGAAACTGCACAATATGCTCACAAGCACCCTGTTCTTCACATGTAGAGGCAAGAAAGAGGCAGAATCGGTCTAATTCGGCCAGTCTGACAGTAAATGTGGTGGAGAGCAAAACAGCCGTTTCAGAGCGATAGGATGCTTTTTTGCACATTTCGACTTAAAAAGGCCCTGTCCTCACTGAATATTGAGCTGCAATGTGTGATTTGGATGAGGTTTTATCATTACAAGCTCGCATGGGATGTGTAATGAGGGAAAAAGCATGATTTTTATCCTCCACGAGAGGGGCCCTGACAGCGCCCCATTCATCCGGCTGAACGCGCACCCTCGCCGGCTTCCACTGCTCGGGCGAGCCGCTAGGATTGCTCTGCCCCACCGGTCCCGTTCCAAGCCAGCCACCTGCGTGAAACTGCACAATATGCTCACAAGCACCCTGTTCTTCACATGTAGAGGCAAGAAAGAGGCAGAATCGGTCTAATTCGGCCAGTCTGACAGTAAATGTGGTGGAGAGCAAAACAGCCGTTTCAGAGCGATAGGATGCATTTCTGCACATTTCGACTTAAAAAGGCCCTGTCCTCACTGAATATTGAGCTGCAATGTGTGATTTGGATGAGGTTTTATCATTACAAGCTCGCATGGGATGTGTAATGAGGGAAAAAGCATGATTTTTATCCTCCACGAGAGGGGCCCTGACAGCGCCCCATTCATCCGGCTGAACGCGCACCCTCGCCGGCTTCCACTGCTCGGGCGAGCCGCTAGGATTGCTCTGCCCCACCGGTCCCGTTCCAAGCCAGCCACCTGCGTGAAACTGCACAATATGCTCACAAGCACCCTGTTCTTCACATGTAGAGGCAAGAAAGAGGCAGAATCGGTCTAATTCGGCCAGTCTGACAGTAAATGTGGTGGAGAGCAAAACAGCCGTTTCAGAGCGATAGGATGCATTTCTGCACATTTCGACTTAAAAAGGCCCTGTCCTCACTGAATATTGAGCTGCAATGTGTGATTTGGATGAGGTTTTATCATTACAAGCTCGCATGGGATGTGTAATGAGGGAAAAAGCATGATTTTTATCCTCCACGAGAGGGGCCCTGACAGCGCCCCATTCATCCGGCTGAACGCGCACCCTCGCCGGCTTCCACTGCTCGGGCGAGCCGCTAGGATTGCTCTGCCCCACCGGTCCCGTTCCAAGCCAGCCACCTGCGTGAAACTGCACAATATGCTCACAAGCACCCTGTTCTTCACATGTAGAGGCAAGAAAGAGGCAGAATCGGTCTAATTCGGCCAGTCTGACAGTAAATGTGGTGGAGAGCAAAACAGCCGTTTCAGAGCGATAGGATGCATTTCTGCACATTTCGACTTAAAAAGGCCCTGTCCTCACTGAATATTGAGCTGCAATGTGTGATTTGGATGAGGTTTTATCATTACAAGCTCGCATGGGATGTGTAATGAGGGAAAAAGCATGATTTTTATCCTCCACGAGAGGGGCCCTGACAGCGCCCCATTCATCCGGCTGAACGCGCACCCTCGCCGGCTTCCACTGCTCGGGCGAGCCGCTAGGATTGCTCTGCCCCACCGGTCCCGTTCCAAGCCAGCCACCTGCGTGAAACTGCACAATATGCTCACAAGCACCCTGTTCTTCACATGTAGAGGCAAGAAAGAGGCAGAATCGGTCTAATTCGGCCAGTCTGACAGTAAATGTGGTGGAGAGCAAAACAGCCGTTTCAGAGCGATAGGATGCATTTCTGCACATTTCGACTTAAAAAGGCCCTGTCCTCACTGAATATTGAGCTGCAATGTGTGATTTGGATGAGGTTTTATCATTACAAGCTCGCATGGGATGTGTAATGAGGGAAAAAGCATGATTTTTATCCTCCGCGAGAGGGGCCCTGACAGCGCCCCATTCATCCGGCTGAACGCGCACCCTCGCCGGCTTCCACTGCTCGGGCGAGCCGCTAGGATTGCTCTGCCCCACCGGTCCCGTTCCAAGCCAGCCACCTGCGTGAAACTGCACAATATGCTCACAAGCACCCTGTTCTTCACATGTAGAGGCAAGAAAGAGGCAGAATCGGTCTAATTCGGCCAGTCTGACAGTAAATGTGGTGGAGAGCAAAACAGCCGTTTCAGAGCGATAGGATGCTTTTTTGCACATTTCGACTTAAAAAGGCCCTGTCCTCACTGAATATTGAGCTGCAATGTGTGATTTGGATGAGGTTTTATCATTACAAGCTCGCATGGGATGTGTAATGAGGGAAAAAGCATGATTTTTATCCTCCACGAGAGGGGCCCTGACAGCGCCCCATTCATCCGGCTGAACGCGCACCCTCGCCGGCTTCCACTGCTCGGGCGAGCCGCTAGGATTGCTCTGCCCCACCGGTCCCGTTCCAAGCCAGCCACCTGCGTGAAACTGCACAATATGCTCACAAGCACCCTGTTCTTCACATGTAGAGGCAAGAAAGAGGCAGAATCGGTCTAATTCGGCCAGTCTGACAGTAAATGTGGTGGAGAGCAAAACAGCCGTTTCAGAGCGATAGGATGCATTTCTGCACATTTCGACTTAAAAAGGCCCTGTCCTCACTGAATATTGAGCTGCAATGTGTGATTTGGATGAGGTTTTATCATTACAAGCTCGCATGGGATGTGTAATGAGGGAAAAAGCATGATTTTTATCCTCCACGAGAGGGGCCCTGACAGCGCCCCATTCATCCGGCTGAACGCGCACCCTCGCCGGCTTCCACTGCTCGGGCGAGCCGCTAGGATTGCTCTGCCCCACCGGTCCCGTTCCAAGCCAGCCACCTGCGTGAAACTGCACAATATGCTCACAAGCACCCTGTTCTTCACATGTAGAGGCAAGAAAGAGGCAGAATCGGTCTAATTCGGCCAGTCTGACAGTAAATGTGGTGGAGAGCAAAACAGCCGTTTCAGAGCGATAGGATGCATTTTTGCACATTTCGACTTAAAAAGGCCCTGTCCTCACTGAATATTGAGCTGCAATGTGTGATTTGGATGAGGTTTTATCATTACAAGCTCGCATGGGATGTGTAATGAGGGAAAAAGCATGATTTTTATCCTCCACGAGAGGGGCCCTGACAGCGCCCCATTCATCCGGCTGAACGCGCACCCTCGCCGGCTTCCACTGCTCGGGCGAGCCGCTAGGATTGCTCTGCCCCACCGGTCCCGTTCCAAGCCAGCCACCTGCGTGAAACTGCACAATATGCTCACAAGCACCCTGTTCTTCACATGTAGAGGCAAGAAAGAGGCAGAATCGGTCTAATTCGGCCAGTCTGACAGTAAATGTGGTGGAGAGCAAAACAGCCGTTTCAGAGCGATAGGATGCATTTCTGCACATTTCGACTTAAAAAGGCCCTGTCCTCACTGAATATTGAGCTGCAATGTGTGATTTGGATGAGGTTTTATCATTACAAGCTCGCATGGGATGTGTAATGAGGGAAAAAGCATGATTTTTATCCTCCACGAGAGGGGCCCTGACAGCGCCCCATTCATCCGGCTGAACGCGCACCCTCGCCGGCTTCCACTGCTCGGGCGAGCCGCTAGGATTGCTCTGCCCCACCGGTCCCGTTCCAAGCCAGCCACCTGCGTGAAACTGCACAATATGCTCACAAGCACCCTGTTCTTCACATGTAGAGGCAAGAAAGAGGCAGAATCGGTCTAATTCGGCCAGTCTGACAGTAAATGTGGTGGAGAGCAAAACAGCCGTTTCAGAGCGATAGGATGCTTTTTTGCACATTTCGACTTAAAAAGGCCCTGTCCTCACTGAATATTGAGCTGCAATGTGTGATTTGGATGAGGTTTTATCATTACAAGCTCGCATGGGATGTGTAATGAGGGAAAAAGCATGATTTTTATCCTCCACGAGAGGGGCCCTGACAGCGCCCCATTCATCCGGCTGAACGCGCACCCTCGCCGGCTTCCACTGCTCGGGCGAGCCGCTAGGATTGCTCTGCCCCACCGGTCCCGTTCCAAGCCAGCCACCTGCGTGAAACTGCACAATATGCTCACAAGCACCCTGTTCTTCACATGTAGAGGCAAGAAAGAGGCAGAATCGGTCTAATTCGGCCAGTCTGACAGTAAATGTGGTGGAGAGCAAAACAGCCGTTTCAGAGCGATAGGATGCATTTCTGCACATTTCGACTTAAAAAGGCCCTGTCCTCACTGAATATTGAGCTGCAATGTGTGATTTGGATGAGGTTTTATCATTACAAGCTCGCATGGGATGTGTAATGAGGGAAAAAGCATGATTTTTATCCTCCACGAGAGGGGCCCTGACAGCGCCCCATTCATCCGGCTGAACGCGCACCCTCGCCGGCTTCCACTGCTCGGGCGAGCCGCTAGGATTGCTCTGCCCCACCGGTCCCGTTCCAAGCCAGCCACCTGCGTGAAACTGCACAATATGCTCACAAGCACCCTGTTCTTCACATGTAGAGGCAAGAAAGAGGCAGAATCGGTCTAATTCGGCCAGTCTGACAGTAAATGTGGTGGAGAGCAAAACAGCCGTTTCAGAGCGATAGGATGCATTTCTGCACATTTCGACTTAAAAAGGCCCTGTCCTCACTGAATATTGAGCTGCAATGTGTGATTTGGATGAGGTTTTATCATTACAAGCTCGCATGGGATGTGTAATGAGGGAAAAAGCATGATTTTTATCCTCCGCGAGAGGGGCCCTGACAGCGCCCCATTCATCCGGCTGAACGCGCACCCTCGCCGGCTTCCACTGCTCGGGCGAGCCGCTAGGATTGCTCTGCCCCACCGGTCCCGTTCCAAGCCAGCCACCTGCGTGAAACTGCACAATATGCTCACAAGCACCCTGTTCTTCACATGTAGAGGCAAGAAAGAGGCAGAATCGGTCTAATTCGGCCAGTCTGACAGTAAATGTGGTGGAGAGCAAAACAGCCGTTTCAGAGCGATAGGATGCTTTTTTGCACATTTCGACTTAAAAAGGCCCTGTCCTCACTGAATATTGAGCTGCAATGTGTGATTTGGATGAGGTTTTATCATTACAAGCTCGCATGGGATGTGTAATGAGGGAAAAAGCATGATTTTTATCCTCCACGAGAGGGGCCCTGACAGCGCCCCATTCATCCGGCTGAACGCGCACCCTCGCCGGCTTCCACTGCTCGGGCGAGCCGCTAGGATTGCTCTGCCCCACCGGTCCCGTTCCAAGCCAGCCACCTGCGTGAAACTGCACAATATGCTCACAAGCACCCTGTTCTTCACATGTAGAGGCAAGAAAGAGGCAGAATCGGTCTAATTCGGCCAGTCTGACAGTAAATGTGGTGGAGAGCAAAACAGCCGTTTCAGAGCGATAGGATGCATTTCTGCACATTTCGACTTAAAAAGGCCCTGTCCTCACTGAATATTGAGCTGCAATGTGTGATTTGGATGAGGTTTTATCATTACAAGCTCGCATGGGATGTGTAATGAGGGAAAAAGCATGATTTTTATCCTCCACGAGAGGGGCCCTGACAGCGCCCCATTCATCCGGCTGAACGCGCACCCTCGCCGGCTTCCACTGCTCGGGCGAGCCGCTAGGATTGCTCTGCCCCACCGGTCCCGTTCCAAGCCAGCCACCTGCGTGAAACTGCACAATATGCTCACAAGCACCCTGTTCTTCACATGTAGAGGCAAGAAAGAGGCAGAATCGGTCTAATTCGGCCAGTCTGACAGTAAATGTGGTGGAGAGCAAAACAGCCGTTTCAGAGCGATAGGATGCATTTCTGCACATTTCGACTTAAAAAGGCCCTGTCCTCACTGAATATTGAGCTGCAATGTGTGATTTGGATGAGGTTTTATCATTACAAGCTCGCATGGGATGTGTAATGAGGGAAAAAGCATGATTTTTATCCTCCACGAGAGGGGCCCTGACAGCGCCCCATTCATCCGGCTGAACGCGCACCCTCGCCGGCTTCCACTGCTCGGGCGAGCCGCTAGGATTGCTCTGCCCCACCGGTCCCGTTCCAAGCCAGCCACCTGCGTGAAACTGCACAATATGCTCACAAGCACCCTGTTCTTCACATGTAGAGGCAAGAAAGAGGCAGAATCGGTCTAATTCGGCCAGTCTGACAGTAAATGTGGTGGAGAGCAAAACAGCCGTTTCAGAGCGATAGGATGCATTTCTGCACATTTCGACTTAAAAAGGCCCTGTCCTCACTGAATATTGAGCTGCAATGTGTGATTTGGATGAGGTTTTATCATTACAAGCTCGCATGGGATGTGTAATGAGGGAAAAAGCATGATTTTTATCCTCCACGAGAGGGGCCCTGACAGCGCCCCATTCATCCGGCTGAACGCGCACCCTCGCCGGCTTCCACTGCTCGGGCGAGCCGCTAGGATTGCTCTGCCCCACCGGTCCCGTTCCAAGCCAGCCACCTGCGTGAAACTGCACAATATGCTCACAAGCACCCTGTTCTTCACATGTAGAGGCAAGAAAGAGGCAGAATCGGTCTAATTCGGCCAGTCTGACAGTAAATGTGGTGGAGAGCAAAACAGCCGTTTCAGAGCGATAGGATGCTTTTTTGCACATTTCGACTTAAAAAGGCCCTGTCCGCACTGAATATTGAGCTGCAATGTGTGATTTGGATGAGGTTTTATCATTACAAGCTCGCATGGGATGTGTAATGAGGGAAAAAGCATGATTTTTATCCTCCACGAGAGGGGCCCTGACAGCGCCCCATTCATCCGGCTGAACGCGCACCCTCGCCGGCTTCCACTGCTCGGGCGAGCCGCTAGGATTGCTCTGCCCCACCGGTCCCGTTCCAAGCCAGCCACCTGCGTGAAACTGCACAATATGCTCACAAGCACCCTGTTCTTCACATGTAGAGGCAAGAAAGAGGCAGAATCGGTCTAATTCGGCCAGTCTGACAGTAAATGTGGTGGAGAGCAAAACAGCCGTTTCAGAGCGATAGGATGCATTTCTGCACATTTCGACTTAAAAAGGCCCTGTCCTCACTGAATATTGAGCTGCAATGTGTGATTTGGATGAGGTTTTATCATTACAAGCTCGCATGGGATGTGTAATGAGGGAAAAAGCATGATTTTTATCCTCCACGAGAGGGGCCCTGACAGCGCCCCATTCATCCGGCTGAACGCGCACCCTCGCCGGCTTCCACTGCTCGGGCGAGCCGCTAGGATTGCTCTGCCCCACCGGTCCCGTTCCAAGCCAGCCACCTGCGTGAAACTGCACAATATGCTCACAAGCACCCTGTTCTTCACATGTAGAGGCAAGAAAGAGGCAGAATCGGTCTAATTCGGCCAGTCTGACAGTAAATGTGGTGGAGAGCAAAACAGCCGTTTCAGAGCGATAGGATGCATTTCTGCACATTTCGACTTAAAAAGGCCCTGTCCTCACTGAATATTGAGCTGCAATGTGTGATTTGGATGAGGTTTTATCATTACAAGCTCGCATGGGATGTGTAATGAGGGAAAAAGCATGATTTTTATCCTCCACGAGAGGGGCCCTGACAGCGCCCCATTCATCCGGCTGAACGCGCACCCTCGCCGGCTTCCACTGCTCGGGCGAGCCGCTAGGATTGCTCTGCCCCACCGGTCCCGTTCCAAGCCAGCCACCTGCGTGAAACTGCACAATATGCTCACAAGCACCCTGTTCTTCACATGTAGAGGCAAGAAAGAGGCAGAATCGGTCTAATTCGGCCAGTCTGACAGTAAATGTGGTGGAGAGCAAAACAGCCGTTTCAGAGCGATAGGATGCATTTCTGCACATTTCGACTTAAAAAGGCCCTGTCCTCACTGAATATTGAGCTGCAATGTGTGATTTGGATGAGGTTTTATCATTACAAGCTCGCATGGGATGTGTAATGAGGGAAAAAGCATGATTTTTATCCTCCACGAGAGGGGCCCTGACAGCGCCCCATTCATCCGGCTGAACGCGCACCCTCGCCGGCTTCCACTGCTCGGGCGAGCCGCTAGGATTGCTCTGCCCCACCGGTCCCGTTCCAAGCCAGCCACCTGCGTGAAACTGCACAATATGCTCACAAGCACCCTGTTCTTCACATGTAGAGGCAAGAAAGAGGCAGAATCGGTCTAATTCGGCCAGTCTGACAGTAAATGTGGTGGAGAGCAAAACAGCCGTTTCAGAGCGATAGGATGCATTTCTGCACATTTCGACTTAAAAAGGCCCTGTCCTCACTGAATATTGAGCTGCAATGTGTGATTTGGATGAGGTTTTATCATTACAAGCTCGCATGGGATGTGTAATGAGGGAAAAAGCATGATTTTTATCCTCCACGAGAGGGGCCCTGACAGCGCCCCATTCATCCGGCTGAACGCGCACCCTCGCCGGCTTCCACTGCTCGGGCGAGCCGCTAGGATTGCTCTGCCCCACCGGTCCCGTTCCAAGCCAGCCACCTGCGTGAAACTGCACAATATGCTCACAAGCACCCTGTTCTTCACATGTAGAGGCAAGAAAGAGGCAGAATCGGTCTAATTCGGCCAGTCTGACAGTAAATGTGGTGGAGAGCAAAACAGCCGTTTCAGAGCGATAGGATGCATTTCTGCACATTTCGACTTAAAAAGGCCCTGTCCTCACTGAATATTGAGCTGCAATGTGTGATTTGGATGAGGTTTTATCATTACAAGCTCGCATGGGATGTGTAATGAGGGAAAAAGCATGATTTTTATCCTCCACGAGAGGGGCCCTGACAGCGCCCCATTCATCCGGCTGAACGCGCACCCTCGCCGGCTTCCACTGCTCGGGCGAGCCGCTAGGATTGCTCTGCCCCACCGGTCCCGTTCCAAGCCAGCCACCTGCGTGAAACTGCACAATATGCTCACAAGCACCCTGTTCTTCACATGTAGAGGCAAGAAAGAGGCAGAATCGGTCTAATTCGGCCAGTCTGACAGTAAATGTGGTGGAGAGCAAAACAGCCGTTTCAGAGCGATAGGATGCATTTCTGCACATTTCGACTTAAAAAGGCCCTGTCCTCACTGAATATTGAGCTGCAATGTGTGATTTGGATGAGGTTTTATCATTACAAGCTCGCATGGGATGTGTAATGAGGGAAAAAGCATGATTTTTATCCTCCACGAGAGGGGCCCTGACAGCGCCCCATTCATCCGGCTGAACGCGCACCCTCGCCGGCTTCCACTGCTCGGGCGAGCCGCTAGGATTGCTCTGCCCCACCGGTCCCGTTCCAAGCCAGCCACCTGCGTGAAACTGCACAATATGCTCACAAGCACCCTGTTCTTCACATGTAGAGGCAAGAAAGAGGCAGAATCGGTCTAATTCGGCCAGTCTGACAGTAAATGTGGTGGAGAGCAAAACAGCCGTTTCAGAGCGATAGGATGCTTTTTTGCACATTTCGACTTAAAAAGGCCCTGTCCTCACTGAATATTGAGCTGCAATGTGTGATTTGGATGAGGTTTTATCATTACAAGCTCGCATGGGATGTGTAATGAGGGAAAAAGCATGATTTTTATCCTCCACGAGAGGGGCCCTGACAGCGCCCCATTCATCCGGCTGAACGCGCACCCTCGCCGGCTTCCACTGCTCGGGCGAGCCGCTAGGATTGCTCTGCCCCACCGGTCCCGTTCCAAGCCAGCCACCTGCGTGAAACTGCACAATATGCTCACAAGCACCCTGTTCTTCACATGTAGAGGCAAGAAAGAGGCAGAATCGGTCTAATTCGGCCAGTCTGACAGTAAATGTGGTGGAGAGCAAAACAGCCGTTTCAGAGCGATAGGATGCATTTCTGCACATTTCGACTTAAAAAGGCCCTGTCCTCACTGAATATTGAGCTGCAATGTGTGATTTGGATGAGGTTTTATCATTACAAGCTCGCATGGGATGTGTAATGAGGGAAAAAGCATGATTTTTATCCTCCGCGAGAGGGGCCCTGACAGCGCCCCATTCATCCGGCTGAACGCGCACCCTCGCCGGCTTCCACTGCTCGGGCGAGCCGCTAGGATTGCTCTGCCCCACCGGTCCCGTTCCAAGCCAGCCACCTGCGTGAAACTGCACAATATGCTCACAAGCACCCTGTTCTTCACATGTAGAGGCAAGAAAGAGGCAGAATCGGTCTAATTCGGCCAGTCTGACAGTAAATGTGGTGGAGAGCAAAACAGCCGTTTCAGAGCGATAGGATGCATTTCTGCACATTTCGACTTAAAAAGGCCCTGTCCTCACTGAATATTGAGCTGCAATGTGTGATTTGGATGAGGTTTTATCATTACAAGCTCGCATGGGATGTGTAATGAGGGAAAAAGCATGATTTTTATCCTCCGCGAGAGGGGCCCTGACAGCGCCCCATTCATCCGGCTGAACGCGCACCCTCGCCGGCTTCCACTGCTCGGGCGAGCCGCTAGGATTGCTCTGCCCCACCGGTCCCGTTCCAAGCCAGCCACCTGCGTGAAACTGCACAATATGCTCACAAGCACCCTGTTCTTCACATGTAGAGGCAAGAAAGAGGCAGAATCGGTCTAATTCGGCCAGTCTGACAGTAAATGTGGTGGAGAGCAAAACAGCCGTTTCAGAGCGATAGGATGCATTTCTGCACATTTCGACTTAAAAAGGCCCTGTCCTCACTGAATATTGAGCTGCAATGTGTGATTTGGATGAGGTTTTATCATTACAAGCTCGCATGGGATGTGTAATGAGGGAAAAAGCATGATTTTTATCCTCCACGAGAGGGGCCCTGACAGCGCCCCATTCATCCGGCTGAACGCGCACCCTCGCCGGCTTCCACTGCTCGGGCGAGCCGCTAGGATTGCTCTGCCCCACCGGTCCCGTTCCAAGCCAGCCACCTGCGTGAAACTGCACAATATGCTCACAAGCACCCTGTTCTTCACATGTAGAGGCAAGAAAGAGGCAGAATCGGTCTAATTCGGCCAGTCTGACAGTAAATGTGGTGGAGAGCAAAACAGCCGTTTCAGAGCGATAGGATGCATTTCTGCACATTTCGACTTAAAAAGGCCCTGTCCTCACTGAATATTGAGCTGCAATGTGTGATTTGGATGAGGTTTTATCATTACAAGCTCGCATGGGATGTGTAATGAGGGAAAAAGCATGATTTTTATCCTCCACGAGAGGGGCCCTGACAGCGCCCCATTCATCCGGCTGAACGCGCACCCTCGCCGGCTTCCACTGCTCGGGCGAGCCGCTAGGATTGCTCTGCCCCACCGGTCCCGTTCCAAGCCAGCCACCTGCGTGAAACTGCACAATATGCTCACAAGCACCCTGTTCTTCACATGTAGAGGCAAGAAAGAGGCAGAATCGGTCTAATTCGGCCAGTCTGACAGTAAATGTGGTGGAGAGCAAAACAGCCGTTTCAGAGCGATAGGATGCATTTCTGCACATTTCGACTTAAAAAGGCCCTGTCCTCACTGAATATTGAGCTGCAATGTGTGATTTGGATGAGGTTTTATCATTACAAGCTCGCATGGGATGTGTAATGAGGGAAAAAGCATGATTTTTATCCTCCGCGAGAGGGGCCCTGACAGCGCCCCATTCATCCGGCTGAACGCGCACCCTCGCCGGCTTCCACTGCTCGGGCGAGCCGCTAGGATTGCTCTGCCCCACCGGTCCCGTTCCAAGCCAGCCACCTGCGTGAAACTGCACAATATGCTCACAAGCACCCTGTTCTTCACATGTAGAGGCAAGAAAGAGGCAGAATCGGTCTAATTCGGCCAGTCTGACAGTAAATGTGGTGGAGAGCAAAACAGCCGTTTCAGAGCGATAGGATGCATTTCTGCACATTTCGACTTAAAAAGGCCCTGTCCTCACTGAATATTGAGCTGCAATGTGTGATTTGGATGAGGTTTTATCATTACAAGCTCGCATGGGATGTGTAATGAGGGAAAAAGCATGATTTTTATCCTCCGCGAGAGGGGCCCTGACAGCGCCCCATTCATCCGGCTGAACGCGCACCCTCGCCGGCTTCCACTGCTCGGGCGAGCCGCTAGGATTGCTCTGCCCTACCGGTCCCGTTCCAAGCCAGCCACCTGCGTGAAACTGCACAATATGCTCACAAGCACCCTGTTCTTCACATGTAGAGGCAAGAAAGAGGCAGAATCGGTCTAATTCGGCCAGTCTGACAGTAAATGTGGTGGAGAGCAAAACAGCCGTTTCAGAGCGATAGGATGCTTTTTTGCACATTTCGACTTAAAAAGGCCCTGTCCTCACTGAATATTGAGCTGCAATGTGTGATTTGGATGAGGTTTTATCATTACAAGCTCGCATGGGATGTGTAATGAGGGAAAAAGCATGATTTTTATCCTCCGCGAGAGGGGCCCTGACAGCGCCCCATTCATCCGGCTGAACGCGCACCCTCGCCGGCTTCCACTGCTCGGGCGAGCCGCTAGGATTGCTCTGCCCCACCGGTCCCGTTCCAAGCCAGCCACCTGCGTGAAACTGCACAATATGCTCACAAGCACCCTGTTCTTCACATGTAGAGGCAAGAAAGAGGCAGAATCGGTCTAATTCGGCCAGTCTGACAGTAAATGTGGTGGAGAGCAAAACAGCCGTTTCAGAGCGATAGGATGCATTTCTGCACATTTCGACTTAAAAAGGCCCTGTCCTCACTGAATATTGAGCTGCAATGTGTGATTTGGATGAGGTTTTATCATTACAAGCTCGCATGGGATGTGTAATGAGGGAAAAAGCATGATTTTTATCCTCCACGAGAGGGGCCCTGACAGCGCCCCATTCATCCGGCTGAACGCGCACCCTCGCCGGCTTCCACTGCTCGGGCGAGCCGCTAGGATTGCTCTGCCCCACCGGTCCCGTTCCAAGCCAGCCACCTGCGTGAAACTGCACAATATGCTCACAAGCACCCTGTTCTTCACATGTAGAGGCAAGAAAGAGGCAGAATCGGTCTAATTCGGCCAGTCTGACAGTAAATGTGGTGGAGAGCAAAACAGCCGTTTCAGAGCGATAGGATGCATTTCTGCACATTTCGACTTAAAAAGGCCCTGTCCTCACTGAATATTGAGCTGCAATGTGTGATTTGGATGAGGTTTTATCATTACAAGCTCGCATGGGATGTGTAATGAGGGAAAAAGCATGATTTTTATCCTCCACGAGAGGGGCCCTGACAGCGCCCCATTCATCCGGCTGAACGCGCACCCTCGCCGGCTTCCACTGCTCGGGCGAGCCGCTAGGATTGCTCTGCCCCACCGGTCCCGTTCCAAGCCAGCCACCTGCGTGAAACTGCACAATATGCTCACAAGCACCCTGTTCTTCACATGTAGAGGCAAGAAAGAGGCAGAATCGGTCTAATTCGGCCAGTCTGACAGTAAATGTGGTGGAGAGCAAAACAGCCGTTTCAGAGCGATAGGATGCATTTCTGCACATTTCGACTTAAAAAGGCCCTGTCCTCACTGAATATTGAGCTGCAATGTGTGATTTGGATGAGGTTTTATCATTACAAGCTCGCATGGGATGTGTAATGAGGGAAAAAGCATGATTTTTATCCTCCACGAGAGGGGCCCTGACAGCGCCCCATTCATCCGGCTGAACGCGCACCCTCGCCGGCTTCCACTGCTCGGGCGAGCCGCTAGGATTGCTCTGCCCCACCGGTCCCGTTCCAAGCCAGCCACCTGCGTGAAACTGCACAATATGCTCACAAGCACCCTGTTCTTCACATGTAGAGGCAAGAAAGAGGCAGAATCGGTCTAATTCGGCCAGTCTGACAGTAAATGTGGTGGAGAGCAAAACAGCCGTTTCAGAGCGATAGGATGCATTTCTGCACATTTCGACTTAAAAAGGCCCTGTCCTCACTGAATATTGAGCTGCAATGTGTGATTTGGATGAGGTTTTATCATTACAAGCTCGCATGGGATGTGTAATGAGGGAAAAAGCATGATTTTTATCCTCCACGAGAGGGGCCCTGACAGCGCCCCATTCATCCGGCTGAACGCGCACCCTCGCCGGCTTCCACTGCTCGGGCGAGCCGCTAGGATTGCTCTGCCCCACCGGTCCCGTTCCAAGCCAGCCACCTGCGTGAAACTGCACAATATGCTCACAAGCACCCTGTTCTTCACATGTAGAGGCAAGAAAGAGGCAGAATCGGTCTAATTCGGCCAGTCTGACAGTAAATGTGGTGGAGAGCAAAACAGCCGTTTCAGAGCGATAGGATGCATTTCTGCACATTTCGACTTAAAAAGGCCCTGTCCTCACTGAATATTGAGCTGCAATGTGTGATTTGGATGAGGTTTTATCATTACAAGCTCGCATGGGATGTGTAATGAGGGAAAAAGCATGATTTTTATCCTCCGCGAGAGGGGCCCTGACAGCGCCCCATTCATCCGGCTGAACGCGCACCCTCGCCGGCTTCCACTGCTCGGGCGAGCCGCTAGGATTGCTCTGCCCCACCGGTCCCGTTCCAAGCCAGCCACCTGCGTGAAACTGCACAATATGCTCACAAGCACCCTGTTCTTCACATGTAGAGGCAAGAAAGAGGCAGAATCGGTCTAATTCGGCCAGTCTGACAGTAAATGTGGTGGAGAGCAAAACAGCCGTTTCAGAGCGATAGGATGCATTTCTGCACATTTCGACTTAAAAAGGCCCTGTCCTCACTGAATATTGAGCTGCAATGTGTGATTTGGATGAGGTTTTATCATTACAAGCTCGCATGGGATGTGTAATGAGGGAAAAAGCATGATTTTTATCCTCCGCGAGAGGGGCCCTGACAGCGCCCCATTCATCCGGCTGAACGCGCACCCTCGCCGGCTTCCACTGCTCGGGCGAGCCGCTAGGATTGCTCTGCCCCACCGGTCCCGTTCCAAGCGAGCCACCTGCGTGAAACTGCACAATATGCTCACAAGCACCCTGTTCTTCACATGTAGAGGCAAGAAAGAGGCAGAATCGGTCTAATTCGGCCAGTCTGACAGTAAATGTGGTGGAGAGCAAAACAGCCGTTTCAGAGCGATAGGATGCATTTCTGCACATTTCGACTTAAAAAGGCCCTGTCCTCACTGAATATTGAGCTGCAATGTGTGATTTGGATGAGGTTTTATCATTACAAGCTCGCATGGGATGTGTAATGAGGGAAAAAGCATGATTTTTATCCTCCGCGAGAGGGGCCCTGACAGCGCCCCATTCATCCGGCTGAACGCGCACCCTCGCCGGCTTCCACTGCTCGGGCGAGCCGCTAGGATTGCTCTGCCCCACCGGTCCCGTTCCAAGCCAGCCACCTGCGTGAAACTGCACAATATGCTCACAAGCACCCTGTTCTTCACATGTAGAGGCAAGAAAGAGGCAGAATCGGTCTAATTCGGCCAGTCTGACAGTAAATGTGGTGGAGAGCAAAACAGCCGTTTCAGAGCGATAGGATGCTTTTTTGCACATTTCGACTTAAAAAGGCCCTGTCCTCACTGAATATTGAGCTGCAATGTGTGATTTGGATGAGGTTTTATCATTACAAGCTCGCATGGGATGTGTAATGAGGGAAAAAGCATGATTTTTATCCTCCACGAGAGGGGCCCTGACAGCGCCCCATTCATCCGGCTGAACGCGCACCCTCGCCGGCTTCCACTGCTCGGGCGAGCCGCTAGGATTGCTCTGCCCCACCGGTCCCGTTCCAAGCCAGCCACCTGCGTGAAACTGCACAATATGCTCACAAGCACCCTGTTCTTCACATGTAGAGGCAAGAAAGAGGCAGAATCGGTCTAATTCGGCCAGTCTGACAGTAAATGTGGTGGAGAGCAAAACAGCCGTTTCAGAGCGATAGGATGCATTTCTGCACATTTCGACTTAAAAAGGCCCTGTCCTCACTGAATATTGAGCTGCAATGTGTGATTTGGATGAGGTTTTATCATTACAAGCTCGCATGGGATGTGTAATGAGGGAAAAAGCATGATTTTTATCCTCCACGAGAGGGGCCCTGACAGCGCCCCATTCATCCGGCTGAACGCGCACCCTCGCCGGCTTCCACTGCTCGGGCGAGCCGCTAGGATTGCTCTGCCCCACCGGTCCCGTTCCAAGCCAGCCACCTGCGTGAAACTGCACAATATGCTCACAAGCACCCTGTTCTTCACATGTAGAGGCAAGAAAGAGGCAGAATCGGTCTAATTCGGCCAGTCTGACAGTAAATGTGGTGGAGAGCAAAACAGCCGTTTCAGAGCGATAGGATGCATTTTTGCACATTTCGACTTAAAAAGGCCCTGTCCTCACTGAATATTGAGCTGCAATGTGTGATTTGGATGAGGTTTTATCATTACAAGCTCGCATGGGATGTGTAATGAGGGAAAAAGCATGATTTTTATCCTCCACGAGAGGGGCCCTGACAGCGCCCCATTCATCCGGCTGAACGCGCACCCTCGCCGGCTTCCACTGCTCGGGCGAGCCGCTAGGATTGCTCTGCCCCACCGGTCCCGTTCCAAGCCAGCCACCTGCGTGAAACTGCACAATATGCTCACAAGCACCCTGTTCTTCACATGTAGAGGCAAGAAAGAGGCAGAATCGGTCTAATTCGGCCAGTCTGACAGTAAATGTGGTGGAGAGCAAAACAGCCGTTTCAGAGCGATAGGATGCATTTCTGCACATTTCGACTTAAAAAGGCCCTGTCCTCACTGAATATTGAGCTGCAATGTGTGATTTGGATGAGGTTTTATCATTACAAGCTCGCATGGGATGTGTAATGAGGGAAAAAGCATGATTTTTATCCTCCACGAGAGGGGCCCTGACAGCGCCCCATTCATCCGGCTGAACGCGCACCCTCGCCGGCTTCCACTGCTCGGGCGAGCCGCTAGGATTGCTCTGCCCCACCGGTCCCGTTCCAAGCCAGCCACCTGCGTGAAACTGCACAATATGCTCACAAGCACCCTGTTCTTCACATGTAGAGGCAAGAAAGAGGCAGAATCGGTCTAATTCGGCCAGTCTGACAGTAAATGTGGTGGAGAGCAAAACAGCCGTTTCAGAGCGATAGGATGCTTTTTTGCACATTTCGACTTAAAAAGGCCCTGTCCTCACTGAATATTGAGCTGCAATGTGTGATTTGGATGAGGTTTTATCATTACAAGCTCGCATGGGATGTGTAATGAGGGAAAAAGCATGATTTTTATCCTCCACGAGAGGGGCCCTGACAGCGCCCCATTCATCCGGCTGAACGCGCACCCTCGCCGGCTTCCACTGCTCGGGCGAGCCGCTAGGATTGCTCTGCCCCACCGGTCCCGTTCCAAGCCAGCCACCTGCGTGAAACTGCACAATATGCTCACAAGCACCCTGTTCTTCACATGTAGAGGCAAGAAAGAGGCAGAATCGGTCTAATTCGGCCAGTCTGACAGTAAATGTGGTGGAGAGCAAAACAGCCGTTTCAGAGCGATAGGATGCATTTCTGCACATTTCGACTTAAAAAGGCCCTGTCCTCACTGAATATTGAGCTGCAATGTGTGATTTGGATGAGGTTTTATCATTACAAGCTCGCATGGGATGTGTAATGAGGGAAAAAGCATGATTTTTATCCTCCACGAGAGGGGCCCTGACAGCGCCCCATTCATCCGGCTGAACGCGCACCCTCGCCGGCTTCCACTGCTCGGGCGAGCCGCTAGGATTGCTCTGCCCCACCGGTCCCGTTCCAAGCCAGCCACCTGCGTGAAACTGCACAATATGCTCACAAGCACCCTGTTCTTCACATGTAGAGGCAAGAAAGAGGCAGAATCGGTCTAATTCGGCCAGTCTGACAGTAAATGTGGTGGAGAGCAAAACAGCCGTTTCAGAGCGATAGGATGCATTTCTGCACATTTCGACTTAAAAAGGCCCTGTCCTCACTGAATATTGAGCTGCAATGTGTGATTTGGATGAGGTTTTATCATTACAAGCTCGCATGGGATGTGTAATGAGGGAAAAAGCATGATTTTTATCCTCCACGAGAGGGGCCCTGACAGCGCCCCATTCATCCGGCTGAACGCGCACCCTCGCCGGCTTCCACTGCTCGGGCGAGCCGCTAGGATTGCTCTGCCCCACCGGTCCCGTTCCAAGCCAGCCACCTGCGTGAAACTGCACAATATGCTCACAAGCACCCTGTTCTTCACATGTAGAGGCAAGAAAGAGGCAGAATCGGTCTAATTCGGCCAGTCTGACAGTAAATGTGGTGGAGAGCAAAACAGCCGTTTCAGAGCGATAGGATGCATTTTTGCACATTTCGACTTAAAAAGGCCCTGTCCTCACTGAATATTGAGCTGCAATGTGTGATTTGGATGAGGTTTTATCATTACAAGCTCGCATGGGATGTGTAATGAGGGAAAAAGCATGATTTTTATCCTCCACGAGAGGGGCCCTGACAGCGCCCCATTCATCCGGCTGAACGCGCACCCTCGCCGGCTTCCACTGCTCGGGCGAGCCGCTAGGATTGCTCTGCCCCACCGGTCCCGTTCCAAGCCAGCCACCTGCGTGAAACTGCACAATATGCTCACAAGCACCCTGTTCTTCACATGTAGAGGCAAGAAAGAGGCAGAATCGGTCTAATTCGGCCAGTCTGACAGTAAATGTGGTGGAGAGCAAAACAGCCGTTTCAGAGCGATAGGATGCATTTCTGCACATTTCGACTTAAAAAGGCCCTGTCCTCACTGAATATTGAGCTGCAATGTGTGATTTGGATGAGGTTTTATCATTACAAGCTCGCATGGGATGTGTAATGAGGGAAAAAGCATGATTTTTATCCTCCACGAGAGGGGCCCTGACAGCGCCCCATTCATCCGGCTGAACGCGCACCCTCGCCGGCTTCCACTGCTCGGGCGAGCCGCTAGGATTGCTCTGCCCCACCGGTCCCGTTCCAAGCCAGCCACCTGCGTGAAACTGCACAATATGCTCACAAGCACCCTGTTCTTCACATGTAGAGGCAAGAAAGAGGCAGAATCGGTCTAATTCGGCCAGTCTGACAGTAAATGTGGTGGAGAGCAAAACAGCCGTTTCAGAGCGATAGGATGCTTTTTTGCACATTTCGACTTAAAAAGGCCCTGTCCTCACTGAATATTGAGCTGCAATGTGTGATTTGGATGAGGTTTTATCATTACAAGCTCGCATGGGATGTGTAATGAGGGAAAAAGCATGATTTTTATCCTCCACGAGAGGGGCCCTGACAGCGCCCCATTCATCCGGCTGAACGCGCACCCTCGCCGGCTTCCACTGCTCGGGCGAGCCGCTAGGATTGCTCTGCCCCACCGGTCCCGTTCCAAGCCAGCCACCTGCGTGAAACTGCACAATATGCTCACAAGCACCCTGTTCTTCACATGTAGAGGCAAGAAAGAGGCAGAATCGGTCTAATTCGGCCAGTCTGACAGTAAATGTGGTGGAGAGCAAAACAGCCGTTTCAGAGCGATAGGATGCATTTCTGCACATTTCGACTTAAAAAGGCCCTGTCCTCACTGAATATTGAGCTGCAATGTGTGATTTGGATGAGGTTTTATCATTACAAGCTCGCATGGGATGTGTAATGAGGGAAAAAGCATGATTTTTATCCTCCACGAGAGGGGCCCTGACAGCGCCCCATTCATCCGGCTGAACGCGCACCCTCGCCGGCTTCCACTGCTCGGGCGAGCCGCTAGGATTGCTCTGCCCCACCGGTCCCGTTCCAAGCCAGCCACCTGCGTGAAACTGCACAATATGCTCACAAGCACCCTGTTCTTCACATGTAGAGGCAAGAAAGAGGCAGAATCGGTCTAATTCGGCCAGTCTGACAGTAAATGTGGTGGAGAGCAAAACAGCCGTTTCAGAGCGATAGGATGCATTTCTGCACATTTCGACTTAAAAAGGCCCTGTCCTCACTGAATATTGAGCTGCAATGTGTGATTTGGATGAGGTTTTATCATTACAAGCTCGCATGGGATGTGTAATGAGGGAAAAAGCATGATTTTTATCCTCCGCGAGAGGGGCCCTGACAGCGCCCCATTCATCCGGCTGAACGCGCACCCTCGCCGGCTTCCACTGCTCGGGCGAGCCGCTAGGATTGCTCTGCCCCACCGGTCCCGTTCCAAGCCAGCCACCTGCGTGAAACTGCACAATATGCTCACAAGCACCCTGTTCTTCACATGTAGAGGCAAGAAAGAGGCAGAATCGGTCTAATTCGGCCAGTCTGACAGTAAATGTGGTGGAGAGCAAAACAGCCGTTTCAGAGCGATAGGATGCATTTCTGCACATTTCGACTTAAAAAGGCCCTGTCCTCACTGAATATTGAGCTGCAATGTGTGATTTGGATGAGGTTTTATCATTACAAGCTCGCATGGGATGTGTAATGAGGGAAAAAGCATGATTTTTATCCTCCACGAGAGGGGCCCTGACAGCGCCCCATTCATCCGGCTGAACGCGCACCCTCGCCGGCTTCCACTGCTCGGGCGAGCCGCTAGGATTGCTCTGCCCCACCGGTCCCGTTCCAAGCCAGCCACCTGCGTGAAACTGCACAATATGCTCACAAGCACCCTGTTCTTCACATGTAGAGGCAAGAAAGAGGCAGAATCGGTCTAATTCGGCCAGTCTGACAGTAAATGTGGTGGAGAGCAAAACAGCCGTTTCAGAGCGATAGGATGCTTTTTTGCACATTTCGACTTAAAAAGGCCCTGTCCTCACTGAATATTGAGCTGCAATGTGTGATTTGGATGAGGTTTTATCATTACAAGCTCGCATGGGATGTGTAATGAGGGAAAAAGCATGATTTTTATCCTCCACGAGAGGGGCCCTGACAGCGCCCCATTCATCCGGCTGAACGCGCACCCTCGCCGGCTTCCACTGCTCGGGCGAGCCGCTAGGATTGCTCTGCCCCACCGGTCCCGTTCCAAGCCAGCCACCTGCGTGAAACTGCACAATATGCTCACAAGCACCCTGTTCTTCACATGTAGAGGCAAGAAAGAGGCAGAATCGGTCTAATTCGGCCAGTCTGACAGTAAATGTGGTGGAGAGCAAAACAGCCGTTTCAGAGCGATAGGATGCATTTCTGCACATTTCGACTTAAAAAGGCCCTGTCCTCACTGAATATTGAGCTGCAATGTGTGATTTGGATGAGGTTTTATCATTACAAGCTCGCATGGGATGTGTAATGAGGGAAAAAGCATGATTTTTATCCTCCACGAGAGGGGCCCTGACAGCGCCCCATTCATCCGGCTGAACGCGCACCCTCGCCGGCTTCCACTGCTCGGGCGAGCCGCTAGGATTGCTCTGCCCCACCGGTCCCGTTCCAAGCCAGCCACCTGCGTGAAACTGCACAATATGCTCACAAGCACCCTGTTCTTCACATGTAGAGGCAAGAAAGAGGCAGAATCGGTCTAATTCGGCCAGTCTGACAGTAAATGTGGTGGAGAGCAAAACAGCCGTTTCAGAGCGATAGGATGCATTTCTGCACATTTCGACTTAAAAAGGCCCTGTCCTCACTGAATATTGAGCTGCAATGTGTGATTTGGATGAGGTTTTATCATTACAAGCTCGCATGGGATGTGTAATGAGGGAAAAAGCATGATTTTTATCCTCCGCGAGAGGGGCCCTGACAGCGCCCCATTCATCCGGCTGAACGCGCACCCTCGCCGGCTTCCACTGCTCGGGCGAGCCGCTAGGATTGCTCTGCCCCACCGGTCCCGTTCCAAGCCAGCCACCTGCGTGAAACTGCACAATATGCTCACAAGCACCCTGTTCTTCACATGTAGAGGCAAGAAAGAGGCAGAATCGGTCTAATTCGGCCAGTCTGACAGTAAATGTGGTGGAGAGCAAAACAGCCGTTTCAGAGCGATAGGATGCTTTTTTGCACATTTCGACTTAAAAAGGCCCTGTCCTCACTGAATATTGAGCTGCAATGTGTGATTTGGATGAGGTTTTATCATTACAAGCTCGCATGGGATGTGTAATGAGGGAAAAAGCATGATTTTTATCCTCCACGAGAGGGGCCCTGACAGCGCCCCATTCATCCGGCTGAACGCGCACCCTCGCCGGCTTCCACTGCTCGGGCGAGCCGCTAGGATTGCTCTGCCCCACCGGTCCCGTTCCAAGCCAGCCACCTGCGTGAAACTGCACAATATGCTCACAAGCACCCTGTTCTTCACATGTAGAGGCAAGAAAGAGGCAGAATCGGTCTAATTCGGCCAGTCTGACAGTAAATGTGGTGGAGAGCAAAACAGCCGTTTCAGAGCGATAGGATGCATTTCTGCACATTTCGACTTAAAAAGGCCCTGTCCTCACTGAATATTGAGCTGCAATGTGTGATTTGGATGAGGTTTTATCATTACAAGCTCGCATGGGATGTGTAATGAGGGAAAAAGCATGATTTTTATCCTCCACGAGAGGGGCCCTGACAGCGCCCCATTCATCCGGCTGAACGCGCACCCTCGCCGGCTTCCACTGCTCGGGCGAGCCGCTAGGATTGCTCTGCCCCACCGGTCCCGTTCCAAGCCAGCCACCTGCGTGAAACTGCACAATATGCTCACAAGCACCCTGTTCTTCACATGTAGAGGCAAGAAAGAGGCAGAATCGGTCTAATTCGGCCAGTCTGACAGTAAATGTGGTGGAGAGCAAAACAGCCGTTTCAGAGCGATAGGATGCATTTTTGCACATTTCGACTTAAAAAGGCCCTGTCCTCACTGAATATTGAGCTGCAATGTGTGATTTGGATGAGGTTTTATCATTACAAGCTCGCATGGGATGTGTAATGAGGGAAAAAGCATGATTTTTATCCTCCACGAGAGGGGCCCTGACAGCGCCCCATTCATCCGGCTGAACGCGCACCCTCGCCGGCTTCCACTGCTCGGGCGAGCCGCTAGGATTGCTCTGCCCCACCGGTCCCGTTCCAAGCCAGCCACCTGCGTGAAACTGCACAATATGCTCACAAGCACCCTGTTCTTCACATGTAGAGGCAAGAAAGAGGCAGAATCGGTCTAATTCGGCCAGTCTGACAGTAAATGTGGTGGAGAGCAAAACAGCCGTTTCAGAGCGATAGGATGCATTTCTGCACATTTCGACTTAAAAAGGCCCTGTCCTCACTGAATATTGAGCTGCAATGTGTGATTTGGATGAGGTTTTATCATTACAAGCTCGCATGGGATGTGTAATGAGGGAAAAAGCATGATTTTTATCCTCCACGAGAGGGGCCCTGACAGCGCCCCATTCATCCGGCTGAACGCGCACCCTCGCCGGCTTCCACTGCTCGGGCGAGCCGCTAGGATTGCTCTGCCCCACCGGTCCCGTTCCAAGCCAGCCACCTGCGTGAAACTGCACAATATGCTCACAAGCACCCTGTTCTTCACATGTAGAGGCAAGAAAGAGGCAGAATCGGTCTAATTCGGCCAGTCTGACAGTAAATGTGGTGGAGAGCAAAACAGCCGTTTCAGAGCGATAGGATGCTTTTTTGCACATTTCGACTTAAAAAGGCCCTGTCCTCACTGAATATTGAGCTGCAATGTGTGATTTGGATGAGGTTTTATCATTACAAGCTCGCATGGGATGTGTAATGAGGGAAAAAGCATGATTTTTATCCTCCACGAGAGGGGCCCTGACAGCGCCCCATTCATCCGGCTGAACGCGCACCCTCGCCGGCTTCCACTGCTCGGGCGAGCCGCTAGGATTGCTCTGCCCCACCGGTCCCGTTCCAAGCCAGCCACCTGCGTGAAACTGCACAATATGCTCACAAGCACCCTGTTCTTCACATGTAGAGGCAAGAAAGAGGCAGAATCGGTCTAATTCGGCCAGTCTGACAGTAAATGTGGTGGAGAGCAAAACAGCCGTTTCAGAGCGATAGGATGCATTTCTGCACATTTCGACTTAAAAAGGCCCTGTCCTCACTGAATATTGAGCTGCAATGTGTGATTTGGATGAGGTTTTATCATTACAAGCTCGCATGGGATGTGTAATGAGGGAAAAAGCATGATTTTTATCCTCCACGAGAGGGGCCCTGACAGCGCCCCATTCATCCGGCTGAACGCGCACCCTCGCCGGCTTCCACTGCTCGGGCGAGCCGCTAGGATTGCTCTGCCCCACCGGTCCCGTTCCAAGCCAGCCACCTGCGTGAAACTGCACAATATGCTCACAAGCACCCTGTTCTTCACATGTAGAGGCAAGAAAGAGGCAGAATCGGTCTAATTCGGCCAGTCTGACAGTAAATGTGGTGGAGAGCAAAACAGCCGTTTCAGAGCGATAGGATGCATTTCTGCACATTTCGACTTAAAAAGGCCCTGTCCTCACTGAATATTGAGCTGCAATGTGTGATTTGGATGAGGTTTTATCATTACAAGCTCGCATGGGATGTGTAATGAGGGAAAAAGCATGATTTTTATCCTCCGCGAGAGGGGCCCTGACAGCGCCCCATTCATCCGGCTGAACGCGCACCCTCGCCGGCTTCCACTGCTCGGGCGAGCCGCTAGGATTGCTCTGCCCCACCGGTCCCGTTCCAAGCCAGCCACCTGCGTGAAACTGCACAATATGCTCACAAGCACCCTGTTCTTCACATGTAGAGGCAAGAAAGAGGCAGAATCGGTCTAATTCGGCCAGTCTGACAGTAAATGTGGTGGAGAGCAAAACAGCCGTTTCAGAGCGATAGGATGCTTTTTTGCACATTTCGACTTAAAAAGGCCCTGTCCTCACTGAATATTGAGCTGCAATGTGTGATTTGGATGAGGTTTTATCATTACAAGCTCGCATGGGATGTGTAATGAGGGAAAAAGCATGATTTTTATCCTCCACGAGAGGGGCCCTGACAGCGCCCCATTCATCCGGCTGAACGCGCACCCTCGCCGGCTTCCACTGCTCGGGCGAGCCGCTAGGATTGCTCTGCCCCACCGGTCCCGTTCCAAGCCAGCCACCTGCGTGAAACTGCACAATATGCTCACAAGCACCCTGTTCTTCACATGTAGAGGCAAGAAAGAGGCAGAATCGGTCTAATTCGGCCAGTCTGACAGTAAATGTGGTGGAGAGCAAAACAGCCGTTTCAGAGCGATAGGATGCATTTCTGCACATTTCGACTTAAAAAGGCCCTGTCCTCACTGAATATTGAGCTGCAATGTGTGATTTGGATGAGGTTTTATCATTACAAGCTCGCATGGGATGTGTAATGAGGGAAAAAGCATGATTTTTATCCTCCACGAGAGGGGCCCTGACAGCGCCCCATTCATCCGGCTGAACGCGCACCCTCGCCGGCTTCCACTGCTCGGGCGAGCCGCTAGGATTGCTCTGCCCCACCGGTCCCGTTCCAAGCCAGCCACCTGCGTGAAACTGCACAATATGCTCACAAGCACCCTGTTCTTCACATGTAGAGGCAAGAAAGAGGCAGAATCGGTCTAATTCGGCCAGTCTGACAGTAAATGTGGTGGAGAGCAAAACAGCCGTTTCAGAGCGATAGGATGCATTTCTGCACATTTCGACTTAAAAAGGCCCTGTCCTCACTGAATATTGAGCTGCAATGTGTGATTTGGATGAGGTTTTATCATTACAAGCTCGCATGGGATGTGTAATGAGGGAAAAAGCATGATTTTTATCCTCCACGAGAGGGGCCCTGACAGCGCCCCATTCATCCGGCTGAACGCGCACCCTCGCCGGCTTCCACTGCTCGGGCGAGCCGCTAGGATTGCTCTGCCCCACCGGTCCCGTTCCAAGCCAGCCACCTGCGTGAAACTGCACAATATGCTCACAAGCACCCTGTTCTTCACATGTAGAGGCAAGAAAGAGGCAGAATCGGTCTAATTCGGCCAGTCTGACAGTAAATGTGGTGGAGAGCAAAACAGCCGTTTCAGAGCGATAGGATGCATTTCTGCACATTTCGACTTAAAAAGGCCCTGTCCTCACTGAATATTGAGCTGCAATGTGTGATTTGGATGAGGTTTTATCATTACAAGCTCGCATGGGATGTGTAATGAGGGAAAAAGCATGATTTTTATCCTCCACGAGAGGGGCCCTGACAGCGCCCCATTCATCCGGCTGAACGCGCACCCTCGCCGGCTTCCACTGCTCGGGCGAGCCGCTAGGATTGCTCTGCCCCACCGGTCCCGTTCCAAGCCAGCCACCTGCGTGAAACTGCACAATATGCTCACAAGCACCCTGTTCTTCACATGTAGAGGCAAGAAAGAGGCAGAATCGGTCTAATTCGGCCAGTCTGACAGTAAATGTGGTGGAGAGCAAAACAGCCGTTTCAGAGCGATAGGATGCTTTTTTGCACATTTCGACTTAAAAAGGCCCTGTCCGCACTGAATATTGAGCTGCAATGTGTGATTTGGATGAGGTTTTATCATTACAAGCTCGCATGGGATGTGTAATGAGGGAAAAAGCATGATTTTTATCCTCCACGAGAGGGGCCCTGACAGCGCCCCATTCATCCGGCTGAACGCGCACCCTCGCCGGCTTCCACTGCTCGGGCGAGCCGCTAGGATTGCTCTGCCCCACCGGTCCCGTTCCAAGCCAGCCACCTGCGTGAAACTGCACAATATGCTCACAAGCACCCTGTTCTTCACATGTAGAGGCAAGAAAGAGGCAGAATCGGTCTAATTCGGCCAGTCTGACAGTAAATGTGGTGGAGAGCAAAACAGCCGTTTCAGAGCGATAGGATGCATTTCTGCACATTTCGACTTAAAAAGGCCCTGTCCTCACTGAATATTGAGCTGCAATGTGTGATTTGGATGAGGTTTTATCATTACAAGCTCGCATGGGATGTGTAATGAGGGAAAAAGCATGATTTTTATCCTCCACGAGAGGGGCCCTGACAGCGCCCCATTCATCCGGCTGAACGCGCACCCTCGCCGGCTTCCACTGCTCGGGCGAGCCGCTAGGATTGCTCTGCCCCACCGGTCCCGTTCCAAGCCAGCCACCTGCGTGAAACTGCACAATATGCTCACAAGCACCCTGTT